>NC_060241.1:5117500-5372500 GCF_021155785.1 Neodiprion fabricii
GGAAGAATACTTGAGTCTGATAAAACGAGGAAGAGGAAATGGGAATTAATGCTCGTATTGGAGTGGATATTTTATTCACTCTCGCGTTACAATGGAAACGGATTAAACTTAGTGAGAAAAACAAGTATTTGCGAAAAGAGCGGACAGAAATATAAGAGAATTTGTTAATCTGAGATTCTTTATCAAATTCCAGGAAAAACTCACCGCGGGGATTTCTCAGAGGAAAATTTTTTTATTACTAACGAATCAAAGGGGCGGGGGGGGGGGGAGGGGAGGGGATAAGTGATTTCGAATCATTTTCGTACATAACATGCATTGTTATATTATTCTGACAATACGGCGTTATTCGATACTAAACGCGTTTCTATACGGCAAAAAGTAAATCACAACCGATAATAACTGACGTAAAGAGGCGACGATCTGTATTCTATTCATCGTATATACATATATTTGAATGAGCACGTGGTTGGGACTGATAAATCCGTCGAACAATAAAGCTCAACGTCATCTGAACGAGAGTGTAAAACGAAACGCGCTAAATATATGTACAGGCATTCACTGAACTATAAAAGAGGGAGAGAAACAGGGTAAGTAAAAACGAATTAAAACCTAACAATGCCAATAATGATAAAAGAGATCGAGCAATGAAAAAAAGTTTGATGATGAAGAAAAAAGAAAAAAAAAAAAATTAAAAAGAATATAAAATGGGCAAAGTTGGTCCGTGAAATCAACTAGCGAATGGAATACGAAACTTTCATGAATGTACAATTTGCGCGAAATTAGTTTCGACTCGTATAGTTAAAACTCTGTACGCTCACTTCGTATAATATTACACCTGGAGCTTTTTTCATATTCAACGAGTAATGAAATTATAATTTCGCTCCGTGTATATAAAGCTCGTTGTGTCCATACAAGGATTTCACTGTAATATCGCGCGAATCTGCACAGTTGGCAATAATTCGTCGCATGCGTTATACCAGTGTACAATTACACGAACAAAAGCAGTATTGTTTACTAAGAGGTTAAATTTGCGGTAGGAAACGATTTGCTTCTCCATTAATTATCCCGGTTAATTAACAAAATAGCCTGTTTGAAATTCACACGTTAATTACGACAAAATTTATCACAATAATCAATATCACAAATATTTTAATTATGATAATATCCATCATCGAATACGAGTTGTCAAAATCACTGTGGATTTAATCCGGCTGGCGCACGTGATTGACATTGCTTAATTGATTACCAGATTAGTATCGAACAAATTTTTTCCCCATAATAACCATTAATTTTCACCAGAGTTTACACATACTTGTGCAAATTAATTACACGAGCTTAATTATTGACGTTGTTATAATCCTACTTTCGTTATTTTCTTAAACTACCGTTCGATTTACTTAATTATAATTTCAAAGCTTGACAGAAATGCAAACGAAAAAAAAAGAGAATGCTCAGATTATGTTTAATGATTAAAAAAAAAAAAAAAAAAGAAAAGAAAAATACATTGTTAAATATTCATCGATAGCGCTACGATTAAAAGCAGTGATCTTTCTGAAAAATAAAAGAAAAGGTTTCTTAATATTTAAACTTGACATTCACATTCCATTCAAATATTTCTTGTGAAATTCTTTCACACACGAAAATCTGTCAAAAAATGTGCACAGTTATATCAAACTAAGAAATAGAAAACCCATCAAAAATACATAATTATAAAACACACTTGCGCAATCAGCATTAAAAATTAGGGTGTACGCCATTTAAACGATTACATGGTACAAAAAAGGGTTTCCAAAGGGGTTTCGTGCAGATAAGAGGAGCGTCGGCATCGCAAACTAATATGACATTATATTGTGTTTAGAGTGTCGAATTACGGGGAAACAATTCAACAGCGAGCAAGCTCTGAATTTGGCTTTGGCTTTGGCCTTGGCTTTGGCTTTGGCTTTCTTGGTAATTGGAGAAACTGGAAAATGGGAACAAACCTACAATAAGGCGCGCCAGGTTGGCGTCGCGACGCTGTCTTCTCCTGGCGCGGCTCCGCCTGATCCCTTCAATTGGAAAACACCAAACCGTTAAACATCCAACGAATAATATATGGGTATAATAAAAGCACACTTTTGTATCGAGGAGAGAAAATAATGAAGATAATAAAAGAAAGAAAAAAAAAAAATAACAACAATAATAGAAACACTTTACCACATCCGACGCAGGTAGAGGCAAATCGAACACATATATTACGCACGAATATGAAGTGCAATATATATGGCCAAAAAATTTCTCCCTCACGCGTCACCTTCGAATCCTTGTCAATATGGTTATAAGTATCGCATGTATTAGAATAGAAAAAGATGAAAGAGAATTTTTTAACATCGTCAATCCGAGTATCAGTATTTTTTGTACACCGTGTGTGTGTTTTTTTTTTTTTTTTTCTTAATCCAATATCGAAATCAGGATTCGTGGGCGAGACGATCAATAATTTGCACAAGATGTTCTCCATGCGTTCTAGCTGAGAAATTCGTGTGGATGAAACATTTGCATTATATAGTATATATGTGGTACAGTATAAGTGTAAGATAGGTATAAATACGCAGAACAACGTTCGGCACAACGATCGACAAGGCAGACATATCCAAGGAAATCCAAGAACAGGCTGTACACAGGGGAACAATTACATATATATGTATATACGTATGATAATTACTTACACAAGACATAAATAATACGACACAGATAAAATTCTAATATTTATGCAACAAGATTCAGGTATAGAAGGAAATTAAAAGAAAAGATTCAGCTATAGAGGAAACGAGAAACGATATTTGAGAAATTAGTTGTCATTGCACAATAACGTGAAAAGTAGGTTCATTTATATAGGTAACACAGGCGATGATGAAATTGCACATGGGGAGGAGCGGAGAGACGGGCGATACGTGAGTAATTATACAGACTATAAATGTATGTATGTATAATAACAATAACAATAATAATGATGGTAACATCAATAGAAATAGATGCTGGATGAAAGAAAAACCGAAAACGATATGATGTGATGAAACCAATTAAATGGACGGTAGACATATACATGTGTATAATAATAATAATAATGATAATAACAATACTGAAAGTTCAGGAGTGACAGCTACGTAAAATCAATTATTATTTATATATAAGTATACTTAGGAGGCGGCTAATCTATTGTTCTTTTTTTTTTTTGTGCTGTCAGTTTTTTTTTTTAATTCTACCTTTAACCTCTATAAATTACGAATATTGATTTGGGTTCTCTAACGGGTGTACACACGATATTTAGATACGCTATAATTTTACTTATGGCGACTTCGATAGTGTTCTGAAGGCGATTGAAAGCAGAGTTACAGAGGTCGAAATTGAGATATTGAGTTTTGTCAGTTTTCAAACGCTGAACAGATTCACATATTCATTATCATTTTCGAACAACGGTCATTAGGCTCGTCAAATTTACTGCGAAACATTCTTTTATAGTTTTTCCTTTTCCTTCGATCGCTATGCCAGCAAAAAAGTCTGTTACTACTTGTTTACCGCCTAATTACACGCAACACTGCACTCGTTCAGCCTGCAAGTATGCAACCGTGATTTCATAGTTCCTAAAGAATACAGGTGAGAATCAGGTTGCATTCTTGCAGGCTCACCGGTTACATTTTTTTTTCACGTCTCATTAGTAGCCACTTTTTTCACCGATATTTATAAAAGATAAATACCCGACCGATGTTTCATGTGAATATCGATTGGCGTACCGGGTCACGAGTCTCTGCGACTATGTTGGTTATTACAATACGTATAAAACACAACATTCTATTATAATCATCGATACGTGAGAATTCAAAAATATTGCAAGACTCTAATCTAAGTTATCAAACTCTATTTTCATTCTACCATCGCTACCGTTCGTCTCTATCCGTAGTGAATTCTTAACGACCGTATGATCAGTCTTCCGCTAAAATTTATTGCGCATGTTCTGCAGTCCGGAAACGACTTTTTCCCATGTTATCCAACCGTCTCTAACAACCTGAAAAAACACTGGACGGTTACGTATTGAGAACAACCGAAACCGACGACCGTTAAAATTTTTGAGGTTAGAGAGAGTTGGTCATCCTGGTAAACAGCCGTTCTCGGATTGTAGCGCGTGCGCATTACATTTTAGGAGACGACGGATCATGCAGTCGTTAGAAATTCGTTCAATCATCATTTATAATTTTCACACGCCTATAAACTGACGAGAATATTTTACACGCGTTTCATTATCTATCTACTCACGTATGTGATACGAGCTTGTCACAGAGTGTCACATATTTGGTTTTTTTTCTATCAATTTTCAGGATAAAAGGGGTGAACATGGCACGTACTAAATATAACAATAATACAACAACCTGTGCTATGAAACAATGGGGTGATGCATGTATAATACCGAATGCATTGTGCATTGGTATGTCACGTGTTTTATATATGCGTATGTGTGTGTGTGTGTGTGTGTGTGTGGGTAATATATATGCCGTTTTTTGTTCAAATGTTAATGTTTCGCAACCTTGCCCAAATGGGGGTGCGAAGCTTCCGTTTCTGCGTGACCACGTGACCACCCGGTCCCTCCGCATCCGTTCCACCAGGATTTGATGTTTGGCCCTCCCTACGCGGTGACCTGGAGGACTCGGTCGCCGCCCTGTCGTAGTGCAGTTGTTAGTCATAGAATAGAGAAGCACAGATATTCAACTCGTTAGTAAATATTTCCTACCATTTATCGACTGTCTTTCTTTCTTAATTTTTTTTTTTTTTCTTTCTTTCTTTCCTTTCTAATTTCCATCCAATGATTATTTCCGTCAGATTACTGAAAAGTGTGACAAATTCTTCATAAAAATTCAATACTCGTTGTCTCTCATTCTCCAGATTATATGTAAATTTCTTTCAAATTGAAAGAGATTTGAAAAAAAAGGGGTTAATATAAAATAAACAACCAAGAGAAAAAGAAAATAAAAAAAAAACAAATATCCCATCGATGCTGCGATGGCTCTGGGATCGTGTGACGTATACGTTATTGTGTAACAGGAAACTGCGGACAGATATTTGCACGGTATTTTTTTTTTTCATCCATCCTCTGTAGTAATTCCGCAAAAGCCACGCAATGGGGAATCAATCCAGTGCTATAATTTGTTCGTGGTCACCGAGGGCTTATATTCCATAAGTATAATATGAGTACATCGCGTAATAATCTGTGGGGGGGGGGGGGGGGGGATATAGTAGTGGACGGTTCGATGTATAAGAATGTATATATACATTTAATGTAGAAAAATATAAAACGGGTGTATGATGAGAGTGATACATTGTGGCAAAGTACAATGAGTACAGGAGAAAGAAACAAAAAGTAAATATAATGATCCAAAAAAAAAAAATAGAACGATCGATGAAAAGGCAGTAGAAAAAAGTAATTAGATAGAATTCGCAATTAGCGTAACACGTTACAACATCAATTTTGTACATGTATGATAATAATAATTAACACGTAACAAATGAGCCAACTGAACGATGTTTTAATAGGACTAATCGTGAAAAATGATTGCAGGAGTGTGTCGAGTCTTGTGCGAAAATCGTCGTATAGAAGTAAAGTAAAAAAAAAAATAATAAAAATACTGTTTGGTGAGAAAGAATTAAAGAAAAAAATAAATTTAACGAAGCTTTAATGATGATGATAATAATAATAATAATAATAATAGAAATGATAAAATGGAAAAAGCGGGTTACGATGATTGGCGAAGGGTTAAAATTGACGGTGCTTTCCTGTGGTAAAATTCTCGCCAAGTATTGTTAGTTTCTTCATTTTCCATCACCGTTCTAAAACCTGTCGAACAATTTGATGATCATAAATTGGTGGGAGGAGTGGTGGGTGGGGGTGGGGCCGCATATTATAATCAAGGCGGAAATGAATTAAGGATGATAATTGCACGGTACACAAAAAATACACGCCTCCTTGCCTCCTGTGAGGATTGAACTCACGACCCCTGGTTTACGAGACCAGTGCTCTACCACTGAGCTAAAGAGGCCTGCCACCCCATACATCATAACCCTATGAAAGCTGAGGAAGATGAAGAAATACGACGTGGCAGTGGAGCAGAACAACTCCTTCTCTGGAAAGCGTACAAGTGTCAAGCTATACCGTTCATCTTTTGCCACTTTCACGAACCCTCGACAACCGTCTGAATTTCAAATATTTTATACCCACGCGATGTATCGTGCCGAATGGCTTTCACGATTACGTCTCGATCATGGTGCGAAAATTGTGTTTAATCGCGGTCGTTGATTTCTTTCTGATTATTTCAAATCGCGGTTTATCCCGGTCAATTATATTGATGCTATTATAACGATGATAATTCTTCGCGACACAACTCGAAGCACTTCTGGAACGCGAATTCAGAGTCAAGTGATCGAGAATATTTTTTTTTTTTTCTTTTTTTTGTTGGAGTGTCGAATTTTGCATATTCAGCTAAACTCTTGATTTGAATTTCAAGTTTTGTTAAAAACCCCCAACAGATTTGAAAAAAAATGGTCCTTTTTCAGATCAGATTCCGATATTCTGTATCAAAAAATTTTTGATCAAATAATCGTTTTGCGACAATATTATTGAGATGAGTATGCAAGAAGTAATTTTCCATAAAACTGCATAATAATACGCACGCATGCTTAACTTACCTACGATAATAATTTATGGTTAATTTAATCCAAGGATATAATAGGATGAACTTTGCAAGTGGATATATTTTTTAGAGTAACGTTGAGAAAGCTCAAAACTCTCTTTCTATGAGCTTTGAGTTCTACACTGAGTCACAAAGGCCGTGAATTTGACATGTTATATACATGTATACACAGATGCTTAGACACAGAAATATATATATATATATATATGTATATATACAAAGAAGTGAAACAAAAAAGTGAAATGCTTGTTACGAGTAGCAAGAGAACGAGAGCGATTCGTTCAACTTTGACCTTTGCGTTTGACGTTACAGTTAAGAGGCAGGAACAAAAAACGATGTACATTTGTACGTAAAAACAATTTGAAAATTTAATGGATAAAAAGTGAAATGAATCTTTCGTTCTCATTTATCTTTTTTTATACACTTCTCTCGTACGAGACATAACAAGCAAGCTTTCTATGACCGCCGTTTATTAGATCCAACCAGCCAGTATTCTTCTCCTCTTTTTCTGATCTCCTTTTTCCAATTTGAATGTATACATGTATAAATGTTTCTTCTTCACTCGCTTACGGTAATTATCAAAGTTTTCTTCTTCTTCTTCCCTTGTCGGTTTATTGAACCTTACAATACTTTAGACTTTCCTCGTGTTCATTGAAATGTGTCGTTATTTATTTATTTATTTATCATTATTATTGTTGTTATTATTATTATTATTTTACCTTAGCTCAATACCTCGAGCTTATTCATATTTATTTTTTATAAGTTTACCAGAGATGAGGAGAACTGATAAAAGCAATTCGGAAAGATGAGAGGATAAAAAACAACAGAGCACCGATACTTGAACCACAATGATGAATTATACAGATGTAACAAGTTGTCGGTAAATTTTGGCACTTTATCTTCCTTCGTTAATTTATACAATTTTTTCTCAATTTATTATTCGTGGTTATCGTGTACCATAATTATGTGGTAAGAATAAAGAATAACGATGAACAATTTATTTTCTCATCAAGAGATCGTTAATAAACGCAGGGCATATTTATTACTCTTCTTGTAGACGATCTGTCATCTAAGTAAAAAATACTTCACGTTGTAAAAAAAAAAAACGTGTAAATTGTTTGCGCATATTTCTTCTTCGGCGTTTTTGTTTCTACCACTGTCGCAATGATATATAAATGACCGGAAACGGATATGGATTCCGAAAATGTTGGCAAAGTGGATAAATATCTTGTTATTAATATCTGCGGTATAAGGTTACATAAATACCTAAAGATATAGTAATATACCAATATTATGTAGTAAACGACATACATGTATAAGGGAATCATAATATCTGGAAGATCAGTCTGCACGTCTTTCGGATGATTTATCGAGGGAGAGGGTGAAAAAACGACACCTAATACGGATAGGATAAATTTCGCGACGAATCGATATACGATAATAATAATAATAATAATAATAATATTAAGAATCAGAGGAAAAGAGGAAACGGCAAGAAAAAATTTGCCAAAACGTACCTTGTCTCATCGATGAAAACTGCTTCAAGAACTCTGGCTGCATAATTGAGATTTTGTTGCAAAAGTTCGGCCGATATTTCGCCGTGTTGAAGCTGCTTCAGAAGACATCGTAATCTGCAAATTGAGAATGAAAATGGGTTTCCTCAATCTCTCGGATTATACCTACAAGTTTTTGTTTTTCGAATTCCGCTTTATTTTTGGTTTGATATACTTTTCGAACCGACCTTAGAGCCGCTTTGTCACACGCATCCGGCGTATCAACGGCAGGAAGAGAATCCGCTGTTAATTCGAGATCGATGAAACGGAGGTTTTCTCTGCCTCCGGGTTCGGGAACCCCCGATAATGATCCCGTCTCTGAGTTTCCGCCACTTCCGCCTCGCGACGTTTTTCCCTTTCCCGAACTACGGCGGACTATGGTCAACGCACCTTGATCTGAAACCGGGTATTCGGGGGTTTGAAAAGGGCGAAAAACTTGCGAGAAATGGTTAAAAAGGATGGAGAGTAGGTAAACAAAGAGAGTTTTCGATAGAGATTCGTATTACCGACACTTCGAAACAGGTCGGCAAGATCAATAGAGAAAAAGGGTTTGAGTCTCGGGTGATGTGTCGGTAAGTGTCGGTAGTAGGAATCTGTTATTAAGGCGTGATATCATGGTCAGCGATCTCGAAACCAGTCAAATTGCAGGAATACTTGGAATTGCGTGTGTTGACGATTTCACAGACAACAACGAAGTGAAATACGATGAAAGAATGTCGTTTATTCGGTTATCAAATCTAACGACCATCTTGTTTGTTCATATATTTTTCGATCAAATTCGAATTTCGCGTTTGTCGAGATCCGATGAGTTTTCAAACGCGGTTTTAAACGTTTGAAAAAAAATTTGGAACAAGTTTGCAAACGAGCCGATACCTCGCATCCCGTTCACATATTTTGCGTATCGTAATTGTCGGCGTTTGTTGTATAAACAAGATTATTTTTCGTTCCAGATATTTTTATAACCCGATAAAACTTTGTCTTTATCGTGAAATAGGAATTTCTCGCAAGAATGGCAAAAATTGCGACCACCGGCTCAGATTCCATCAACAGAAATAGCATTGCAACGAGGTTTAGCGAAAAAAAGGGTAACGAATGTAATAACCGCAGTGCGGGGAAAGAAGATCGGATAAATTCAGGTGAAATTTCTTTCTTTCTCTCTTATGTACTTATGTACTGATGTTGTATGGGTGTACATACGTAGATGTTATGTACCTAAAATAGTGGAAAAAGAAATGACACAGTCGTACATAAATATTGCATTGTATACGCAATTCTCGTTCGTTATATCGCTGAACTCGGGTTTGTTCTTTCGTTGAGATGTACAACAAAAATGCGAGTATAAGACGAAGTGGATAAAGTGGAAGATACACCCTGAAGCAAGGAGACGACGAAACGCAATTTTGAGGATTGTGTGACAATCCATTTATGCCACGTGATCCCATCGCACTTCCATTTCTGGTTTTGTCTCCACGTTTTATCCGTATCAAGCTATTCGATAGAGGTGATGATTGTATTCGTGATACAGTATATTAATATAATAACAATTTTATGTTATTCGGAAACGCAAAAAAACGGAGTTTACTCTCATCAACCCATGAATGGTACATATTTTAGTTAGCGATTATAATTTTTTTATCAAAAATTTGGAAAGAAAAGCTCGTTTGAACTTCAATAAAAGCTTCGTTTCAAGTATCTAACACGTTTTCGTTTTCGACTTAAAGTTTGCCACAGACGGCTCAAACAAACTTGTTTTTGTGATTCTCATGTTTTTTAATGGCATATTACTCGAGCCATAACAGTTTTATAAGTTTGAAATAAATTCAAATGAAAGTTCAACCTCCACTTTGAGTTTCATTCAAGCTCACTCGAAAATCTTGTTTTCGAGTTATAACCAGTTGAAAAAAAAAAAAAAAACGCAAAGATGATTATTGCGATTTTCATGGTTTCGGACTCACTGCGGTAACTCAGAAACAAAAATTTATAGAGCTTTTAGGTAAAAATGAAAATGCAGCTTCAAATTTCAGTTATATTACGAAATCCGTTTCAATCATCTGTCACATCCTATTTCCGAAGTAGAGTATCCGAAATTTTTTTTTTTTTTTCGTCACTTCTGAAATTTTTGACGAACTGTAACTCGAGAAGGACGAATGATAGTGTTCAAACAAGATTTTAAATTTGATTCAAAGTTCGAGCATATTTTAAAAATTTCAGAAAAATCATATTTCCCATTCTGTCAATACAATAATAACTTCAATACTCGAAGTGAGACGAAATCGACAGCACTTACATTCAAAAGGAGGAGTTAATGAAGGAAAATGACTATGAAAAAAACAAAAAAAAAAAAAAAAATCGGAGAAGAACAAAGCAAGTGCCCCAGCCTGGTGACTGGCGGTAAAATGTGAGTTATAAGTTATAGACCGAAGATTAACGACGTTATAGATTAACGTTCGGCAAGTTTTTACTTAGACTTTTTTTCCCCAGTATACTTGGCAAATGTGCAGTGCACTATTTTCTCATTCTATATTTGCAAGTGAGAAAGTAGTTAAACAAAAAGCACACATTATTAGTCGTCTCGAGGATAACGGGCCGCGGGGGTAAGCTTTCCACCAACAATGGAAGACGGCATCCCTCCACATCCACATACACAACTGCATATGTACGTATATGGGGCATTCCACGTCAAATTTCCAATCCATGTACCTCACCCCCTCCGATTTTGACAAGTTTTTAGTAGGATGTTGAAATCTACTCAAATGGGTCAACAAATTTTTGTAGCCATCCATGAAATTTAAAAGAAAAAATTAAAATCCAATTCCGAAAACACAATTTTTAGAAATCTGAAAAAATTCACACTGATTTCATGATTTAAAATATGATTTTTAAGCATAACACGATGATTGAATGTTAATATTTATTAAATTTTTCACTAGTTTTTTAGTTTTTTCATGTCGAAAGAGCAAATTTTTTTTTCTGTCTCTCTCTGTCCCCTGATTCAAGTATATTGCAGAATCACATTATTTTCATGCTTCTGTGATCTATTTCGATCGAAGAATAGAAAAAAAAAAAAAACTCCAATTCAGAAGTGAAAAAAACTTAAAAACTTGTGAATAAAGTCGTAAATATTGAGATCCCATCATGGTATCATGTTTAAACATCATATTTCAAATCATAGAATCAGTGTGAATTTTTGCAGATTTTTAAAAATGGCGTTATCAGATTTCCTTCATCATTTTTCTTTTTACATTCCATTGGTGGGTAAAAAAATCTGAAGAAAATTCCGAGACCCTTTCGGATCGGTTGCGATATCATACCAAAAGATTATCAAAATCTAAGTGGGTGAGGAACATGGGTTGCAAATTTGATGTGGAATGCCCCATATTTTACGCCTATGTATATACATATATACATATATATATATATATATATATATATATATATATATATATATATGTGTGTGTGTGTGTGTGTGTTGTATGTACGCCAATGCCCGGGTCAAATTTTCCTTCTTGACTTACAGCTTACGTTTCTATTGTTTCACGTTTACTCCTCCAGTTTGTACCTACTATTGTCTTTGCTACCATTAAGGGCGCAAGTTCCTCTTTGCTCCATCTTTCTTATTCCCGTTTCACCCCAGGGTTACACACACACACACACACGCATGCAGAGAATTCATCCACCCGACATCCGATTCCGCTCATTCCATTTTAATTTAAAGGGGCTTTTAACGTGGATTTTCGAAAATGCGTGAGCTTAATTTATCATGCTATTTGAGATGCTTGCAGATTTTGTGTTTTTTTATTCATCTCAGGGGTAATCAGGTTCATTCTCGAAAAATCACTGATATACCTAAACAATGACAGTTTTTGCCAGTTTTATTTTTGCACAACGAACTTTCATACAAATCTTGATTCCGTCGACTGATTGTTGCATCGATTCTCGCACTTCAAAAGCTTATGCTATTCGTCAACATTTGATATTTTGAATTTGAAAAATGAGCCCCGGAAAAACGTAAAATAGTTTAAGTAATGTTATCCTGTATTTTTTTGCTAAAGGAAAATAACTGTAGCATGTATTCAATTCCAATGAATCGTAAAGCTCAGTTTGTTTGTAAATGAAGTTATCCACGAATCTCGTGAAATTGAATTTATATTTGACTCTTCAATTGGACCGGAAGAACGAATCGCATGAAACGAATACAATTTGTAGATACGTAATGAACTGAGGATTTGAGGGGGATTATTAAATCAAATAAACGAGCTATTCACAACAAATGTGACATTGAATAAGAAAAGATGCTTTACGATTTCGAAACGTTTCTTGGACTATCAATCGGCGAATTATTTTGAATAAAAAATAATGGATTAGAAGTGCTTTTTTTTCATAATTTCTTGATTAAATGAATCAGAATTCAATTCAGTTACCGAATTCAAACCTCACTAAATTTTCAATTTCTCTACCTAGAAGCTTTTTTTCACCGAACTGTAGACTTCAAAGATCCTTTTAAGAACGCTGCCAGGAAAAGAAAAAAAAAAAAAAAACGACTTACTGATTCGCTCACCGTTCTGGCTGGGAGAGTGGAGGCTGGTTGAAGATGAGGAAGAGCCGCCGGCAGCCGTGCGTAAAGCTGGACCAACGTTTGCGAGGTCGGTGGATATTCTGCTTGTGAATTTGGCGTGAGAAGAGGCTGCGGCATAAGTTGAGGATGTTGCGGAAATCGAGGAGGAAGCCTCTGCCAGCCCGATATCGTCTTTAGTGACTCTTCGGTCCGGCGGCGATGCGACTGCAATTGAAAAAAGGAGAGGGAAAGGTTATACACATATCCAAGTATCGAGGCGATTTTTTTTTTTTTTTTTTTTTGTGAAAAAATAAACCATAAAGTGGTAATTTTATAATATAAAACCGTATACTGAGAAAAAATTTCATTCGCAACAGTAACTAGAAGAAATGAGTGAAACAGGTATCGTTAAAAAAAAAAACTGTTTGAATATTACTGGAATTACGAAACACGCAATAATTCTCACTTTGTACCCAGAACTATATTTTTCGACCGTGGTAAAAAATGAAAATAGTTAAGAACCGAGCGGTAACCGGAATTAAAAATTTCTCTCGGCTTAGCGACTGTTTTCAGGAAAGGAAAAATTACTGGAAGAGTAAAAACACACCCGATAGAGCAATTAAAACTTGGCTTTACGGTATTTTTCTCTTGCTCTTTATTTTACTGAGTATAAAAAAAATCTTCCGTTGTTTATTCTAACTCTATCGAAAAACCTCCTGATTAGATAGCGATCCTCGAGTGCAGTAGAGATACGTAATCTGGAGGCTCGATGAGCTTCGTTGCTTTCATTTCCGATAACGGTGTTAAGTAACTATTTTTGCCTTCAAATATGCTAGCCGACATTGCGTTTTGAAATATTGTTCCGTTACCTTTTCTGTTTGACACGTTACTTCCGTAAGATGACCATTTCAATGATGAACATTTATGAAGAATCTAAAATATTTTTTTATCGTTTCGAATAAAGTTGAATAAAAATTCGCGTCAGGTGTTAAAACGAAACTTTCGACAATTCAAACTGCTCTGAATTTCGAATTTATTTTTAGACTTACGAGATTTGAGAGGTCGGTTAGTCACAAATCAATCTTTCTGCGTTCATTTTATTTTAA
This sequence comes from Neodiprion fabricii, assembly GCF_021155785.1. NCBI lineage: Eukaryota > Metazoa > Arthropoda > Insecta > Hymenoptera > Diprionidae > Neodiprion > Neodiprion fabricii. Next base: position 5,131,428 of record NC_060241.1, read on the forward strand.
GCTAGTCGCACTTTGACCATTCATTGAAGTCGTATTTTCGTAAGCTACGAAGTTTGAAATAAAAATGAATACTTATACTTTAAACAAGAGCTTAGCTTTGAACGTTCTATTTCAAATACTTTCAAAATTACAAAAAATCTGGCATATTCGTTCGTTTTCACTCTTCGATGACTCATGTTGTTCAAAAGATTATTTCATATAATTCTATCAACACACTTCTGTTTCTTATCACGATGGTATTGATAAGTATATTAAAGTTAATCAATTTTAGAATATTGCACTGAATATTGATTTTGACTAAAAAATCAGAAAGTAAAAAAACCGTCTCTGTAAATTAGTGAAAAATAATCTTCTGCTAAAAATAATTCACCATCGATTGAAAAAAAAAAAAAAAAAACAAAACGAATTTACTATATTTTTCACAAGTCTAAAGATATTTTGAATTTTCAGAACATCAACATCTGACCTCTGACCTGTTTATAATTTTGGTATATTATTTCTCGCCTTTTGTCTTCAAGACGATCATCGTATCACACATTAATTAGTAACGTAAAAATCAGTTAAAAACGATAAACATGCCTCACAATCGATAGGAAAAATAAAAAAAAAAAAAAAAGAATACCGTTGATCTTAAACTCACCAATTTGATTAACCATGTTATTAGAACTTTGACTCGTTGCACTGGTGGAATAAAGAACCACCCTGAAAAATTAGATTTTCAGCCTTTCAGATCGAATTCATACATGAGTTTGGTTGTATGGAAAAAATTGATCCGTGGCTTGACCAGCCAGCGCACAAGCCTATCTGATATTATGTCATAAAACAGAGTCGAGGACACAAGTGCATGAGAGAAAACACGGAGAAGCTTTGTTCATCGCTGTGTGATCAGCCATCCGCGACTTAATCCACAGGCTCAACGCGCGGCTTAAGCCTCTAAAGCGTTTTAACGGTGTGCTTAAAATTTTTTACGACCAATAACACAAGGTACACAGTTGATCTGCCCCGAATGATTTATCCCCGTTCCATATAAACGCTAGGACGACGTCGTTTTACGGCCAAGCTTGCCGATCTCCTTCCGATTTTTCATCTCTTTGTTCACGATTTCCGCTGCATTGTTTCATCTCGGCGTTATCATATCCGATACATTGAATGAGAACCTCTTACGCGACCAAAGCGGAAATCGATTCGAGCTGCCTAAAGCACGGGAGGTGAATAAACAGCTTTTACAGCACGCGTTCGCAAAACTGAGTGACTGTTAAATTTATCATCGCGAGTGTAAAAAGGCCTGCCAGAAATAACAAATTTTCCCTCCTTTTCTGATTGCTGTTTTAAATTTCGTCCCTTTTTTTTCAAAACTACTATCTGAATTACCTCGTCAATAATTATTCATCCTTATCACGATTTAATATTAGTTTTTATTGAATTTTTATTCGCAGACTTCGAAACGAACGAGAAATTTTTCCGCCGATGTTCGTCGATGCGAATAACACAATGCGAGTATCGAGTAGGATAGAATTTTCATCGCTTGAAACATGTGGCGACAAATCAACGATGAATGTCAGATGTAAAAAAGCTCCGCTTTTTCGTCTGTCGCGTTTATTTTAGGACTTCATATTTTGTCGCCTCTTTGGACGCTTCTAATCCTCGATCTTCCGTTTTTATTTTCTTCCCCGTATCTTGTTTCGTTTTATTTTCTACTCCTTGTCCGTTGATCAAGAATTGCGACGTTTCGTCGGGGTTGAAGCTCGTGACGATGAAGAAGAAGAAGAAGAAGCTCATCCAATTTCAGTTCTCATCGCTTTTGTCGGGCGAGAAATATCCGCCCATACCGAACACCGCGTCCTTAGCTTCAAGGCGACGAGGGGAGGATAAAAAGTTCAGTTTTCACCCCCTCGGTGAACATCAGACTACGACGATTCGTGTCGAATGTCGAAAAGAGGAGGGGAAGAATTGGTATCCAGTCGTGTCAGTCTTTCATTTTTATTATAACGCTGATCAACGAGAACTGTTGCTATTTTTTAAACGAATATATAATGAAGGTCTCAAAGGTTTCGCGCCAATTTTTATACGAAGAATAGAATTGGAAACGCTTGCAAAATAAGATGAATATGAATTAAAGAGTGTGATTAGAATTTGAAAGGTCACAATTTAGAACTTTCGAACATGCTAGAATCTAATTGGTAGAATTTTAATACGCGAAAATTTAGAATATAGAAAAGTCAAAACATATTGTAAGTCAAGATATACAATCGAGAGTTTCGAAGATTCTGTTTTTTTGATTCCTATACTGTTGATTAATTTTAGTTCTCTGTATATTTTGACTTTTCAAGTTCTAAAATTCCATGCCAAAATAAATTTTTCGATATTTTCAACATTTTATTGTTTAAAAATTCTACCTCTTGGCCATCCACCCATCAAACTCGTTAACAAACTTGTTCCAAAAAAAAAACATGTCTCACATAATAAAACAAAAGTGTAGTTAAAAACTATAACTGAAATATCGTCGCGAAGTGTTAAATAATAGTTCGCTATAAAAATTCGGTACAAATTGTTGCTACAATTTCCAAAATATTCCGAATTCGAACAGTTTTTTTTTTTTTTTTGATGTTGTTCTATCATTCCGAAGGGACAGGTTAGAACAACAGGCTGAAAAATAAATTTAAACTCAGTTCCGGATCCCTTCGATCCGCCGGCAAAGCGTGGGAAACAAAGCGGATCGCAGGTGAAAGCCGAATGGGCGAAATATACGGGGAGAAGGGGAACCACGTTCCGAGAGTAATTAGCAACTAATGACAGGCAGCTATTGCTAGCCGAGTCTCACAAGTGAGGAAGTCTCGAAGGGGGCGAGGGGAGAGACGGTGGTTCCGACGGTGCGCACCATTGCCTCGGATGATTCGAATGGATTTACCCCCCGACGATATGTCTCTCTGTCTCTCCCCGAAAGACAAAGGGTCCCGCGTCGCGCCTTTGACTTCACCCAATTAATATGCTCCGAAACCCTGGTCCGCCTTATGCAGGTCACTGTTTGCGAATCGATTTCCACGATGCCGGGACCAAGGGACCCAAAAATAATAACCCCGACGAAAATAACCCCAGAGAAAAATAATCCAACGCAAGAGTAACCCGAACGAAAATAATCCGAGAATGAAATAACCCAGGACAAAATTCACCCGAGACGAAAGAAAAAAAAATAAATAAATAAATAAATAAATAAATAAATAAATAAATAAATAAATAAATAACCTAAGTCAAAAATAAGCCGAGTAAAAACATTTCAGGGCAAACGTGATTCGTAGAAAAATAGCCCGAGACAAAAATAACCCAAGACAAAATTAACGCACACAAAAATAACCCGAACACAAATAAACTATGATAAAAATAATCCAAGAATAAAATAACCCAAGACAAAATTAACGCACACAAAAATAACCCGAAAACAAATAAAGTACGATAAAAATAATCCAAGAATAAAATAACTCGAGGCAAGAACAACCCAAGACAAAAATACGGTGAGCAAAAATATTCCAAGACAAGTGTTAACTTGAATAATAATTGCTCAAGGCAAAAATAACACACACACACATATACAAAATAGCCCGTGACAAAAATATGACATTCAAAATTTGATTGAGATTGATTTAATGTTTTGTGATATTTTTTTGTAGTCGGTTATTTTTGTCACGTGTTATTTTTCTACCGGTTACTTTTACACGGGTTATTAATGTCAGTCAATTTTCACAGAGATGATTACTCTCGAATTGAAGATTTTTTTTTCCGTCGGATTAAACCCGATTTTCAAAAATATCGGACAAATTTATAACGCATCAGCGATTCTCAGGGTTTTCGTTTTTACAAGAAATTGCAACACCGCATCAAACCAGCTGTCCAGTTATTTTTCCTTCCAAGCTCACAATAATTTTCCTCACTTGTTAAAACTTGAAGCGAGTCAAAGATGAAAACCATTTTCTCCTCTAATCATTTCGAGATTCGCAGTAAGCATTCACGATTCATTTTCAAACAACGACGATATCGGAAAATTGAACGAATCAATAACACAGGTATCTACGTATAATCTTACGAAAAAAACATGTTTAATTTTTTTCCAATTAACTTGATGAATTTACGACCCTATAATATCTACCTTATGCACCGCGTAGAATTTTCCCTAGGGATCATAGACGGGTGGAAACAGTAATTAGCTGATTGCTTTAGCGGTGGGCAAAGGTTCGATGTATTTTACTGTTCAAATCTGAGTCTGCAGCCGATATATGTATAACACAAACATGTATTGTACATGTAATAGCCTGCATGTACTATATATATCCAACATGCAAACGGTCTTTGGGTTTTGACGCGGACCGTTGCAGAGCCGTTTCAAATCCCCTGGAGACCCTTTGCGGCCGAAGCTTTTCAGAGGGATCAAAAGTAGAGAGAACTCGATTCCGGTTCGGAAGGATTTTCCGCTCTCCCTGAAATTCGCCGAAAGGAAATACAATATATAAAGAAAACGATAGAGTTAAAACGGCGATTTTTCAAGTTTATTTCGTTTTTTTTCTTTTTCTTTTTTTTTTCGTTTCTCTTTTCTTCCACTCTCCGCGAAATGAAATTCGAAATGATTCGTTTATGCGGGCGATTTTGCGGTGTTCTCATAATCTTCCCAGTTTCTTTGACGTTTCTTAGAAACGCAAGTACGTATATATTTAACAAAGAGAAACAAGATTTCGAAATTAAATTAGATGTGATGTAAAGCTACGTGTAATTATACCGCAAGAATTTACAACGCGGGTTGTACGAGGATAAATTAAAAAAAAAAAAAATACAAAAAAAGATTTCTTCCTCGTTCTACAGGATTGAGTATTACATCTTACACGTGTAATATATAACTGTGATATTTGTCGTCGAAGTTGAAGATGAGGTGGCGGGAGGGGGTTTAATCAAGAGCCAAGTTTGAAAGCTCCGCACGCCTTCGGCATGTTAAACGAATCGTCGGGATATCCGGTAAGCCTGGAATTTTTTACGACGCGCAATTCGTCGAGTATCACTTGTAAAAGAGGCGAACCAGGAAACGCGGATAGAATCAAAGGATGTAATATTGGTGAATCCGCAAACTTTTACACTCCATCGGGAATCACAAATAATACGATTACGCAATCCGTGGTTAATGATTTTCCATATCAGTTTTCGCATGTTTGCCAGTAAACCCGTGATGTGCAAAATTTCAGATATGACGTCGTATTTATGTACTTGTATACACATAATCTACGGTTATATTGTGCGATAATATTCAAGCATGAAAGGCGTTTATCACAGTTCAACAATTTTCAGTTACTCGACTCTCTAATCAGCGCAAGCACACCGAAACTCTATAATAGATATCGACCGAGTGTGTTATAATTATCATTACACCAACCTCCGCGATACGATATATCGCGTTTATTATGACACCGTTGTTACGAAACAACCCCCTGATTACTTTTCTCATCAGATTATTTTTTATCGATACCGAATACGGCTTCATCTATGTTGAAAATCTCATCTACGTATCGGCGATCGGAATTCAGATCTTGGCACACGATTTTTTAGAAGGTCAAAACGGTGCGGAAGGACCAAAGCGAACGAAAACAAATCGGGAAAACGGTGTTTTCAACGATCATTTTCATCGTCATGAAAATTGAAGAGTCCGTCGGTCTGTCCGACAAACTTACGCGTGGATCTCGAAAACGGTCGAGTGAAAAATCTGCAGCTGATGGAACTTGGTAGTCAAATGAACAATTTTTGGAAGAAAAATTTGAGAAATGAATTTCTACGAAACAAAAAATTTTTAAACTCTAAATATAAGTTGAAAAATAAATACATAATCTGGGAAAAACGTTATCGTATATTTACCAAAAATAGTAAGGAGGATTTTCGATCGAATCCAATACCTTTCTTATATCACCAAAGGTGGTGAAAAGTAAAATGAGTTGGAATACAAATTTCAAAATGATTTCGCAGAAGTTTGATTTCTATTTGCTGAAAATATTTCATCGATTTGACAATTTTAGCAATATCGCCATTTTTCATTTTTCAAAATTTTCTAATCCTGCACGTTTCAATTTTTTTGAAATTCAACGTTTTCATTGAATAGTGTTGTATGTATGCGAATATAAGATTATCGAACTCTGAAATTTAATGCGGATTCCAATTTTGCCATTCCACTACGGCAAAAATTAGCAGTTTGTAATTTCATTGCATTTCACACTTGATCAAATTTGTCAATTTCCTAGTTGATGATTTACCGAATTCGCAATGAGTTCAAGATTTTTCGGTACTGTCGAAATAAGAACTTGCGACTAATTCAGTTTTAAAGTGTCTCAACTTTCTATTTTCGACTCTAGTCAAAACTTCGTAATTTATAAGTTTGCCTAAATTTTCGTCTATACGAATCTTTCAACACTGATTTATGCACGTATTTGACAGTTTTCAGGATCACTGTTTTTTTATTTTTTGTTAATTTTCAGTTAATTTTCAAAATATCAGTTTCATCCGAAAAAAAATTTAAAAAAAAAAGGATTCGAAGTCGAAAAATTCATTTCAGAATCTCACAATTTTCTTCGTCAGAAGTTAAATTGACCCGCATAAAATAACGTACATCCTTGCAAATTTTCGCGTGCCCGAAACATCCCCTCGCGCTTCTTGTCCCCAACGTATTTCGCAATCAGTTGCTTCTCCTTCAGGAGACAGCGTGCTACAAGGTGGGTAGACATATAACGGGAACGGAGAATCCCTTGGGGTCAAGTGATATTCCCGAAAGAAAAGTGTGCGAGAGAGAGAGAGAGAGAGAGAGAGAAAAAGGTTGAACAGAAATAAGAAGAAAAAAAAAGAAGGATTGAAAAGAGGGAAAATTTGCTATCTTCCAACGGGCTTAATTTCCCCCCCTTCCTACTTTCACTTCTTCATCGCCATCCTCTTACTCTTGTTTTATTTTCTCCTAGTACAATCCCTGCGCGATTCCAGTCCCGACGATCTTCGATTTTTCCCGGCACTCTGGACGGAGGATACAAAAAAAAAAAAAAAAATGTAAAACGGAAGAAAAAAGAACAGGTGGAAACTCACCAGGGAACACAATACGAGAGCGGTATTGTAACGATATTTTTTTCCAGTCTCTTTTTTTATAGTCTTGCGGCGGCTGGTGATATTTTTGTATTCGTCGGGTGGAAAAAAAAACAAAATTCAAACCTCAACTATCTCGTTAATTTTTCATACTACAATAATTCCAATTAATCCAGCCGTTTAAGGTTGAATAAATTTTTGTCATTGATTCAAGGAATTTTTATACGCTCGAGATGAACGTATGATATTTTTAAAAAGGCAATTCGGTTCGGTTTTTTCACATCTGTTAAACTTAAAAAAAATTTTTGATCAAAGTCGTTGGTCGTTGAAAAATCGAATTGCGCAGCGAAAACTGCGAGGAAGAATCGTTGGATTTACCGGTCAAGTAATGGCTGTTTTATAAGTACGAAAAAGAAGAGCAAGAGGATGAATAAAAAGTGATGAAATAGCGATTCGAGATCAGGGAATACCAGACAATAAATCGCGAAGTGAATAACGCGGAAGATTTGATTCACGCGCGCGTTCGCTTCGCCGCTTATTTTATTTTTTTTTTTTTCTCTCGCAAAAAGTTCGCCGCTAGGTTTGAGTATACTTTTCTCTACCAAAGCTCAAGATTCAAGTCTCGTCATTGCGAAACGATAAAAGACTCAAGTGCGTCCCGCTAACGAGGTGAAAATAAAATCAACCTAGGGGCGTTAAAATCCGTTATGGTTTGTTGGATTTTTCAGCGAAAAAAGTTCAAGTCCGCTGTTCTGGAAGATCGGGAAACGATTTTCGTAGCGAAGTCGGTGGGAAAAATAAACCGCGATAAAAATGAGTGGAATTCTTTGATCCTGGAGCAGAGCCGGGATAAAAGGTCGTCGACGAAGGTCGTCGTCGTTATACGACGAGTATCGTTGCCGACCTCGATTCGTTGTATCGTCGTTGGTAATCCTGACACTCCATGGCACTAAAATACCGGAGGTGTATGTGACGAAGAAAGAGAGAGAGAGAGAGAGAGAGAGAGAGGAAAGGGTGGAGAAAGAGCTTGCAGACAGTCACTCGCGGGGGAAAAGTCGGGACAGGCCATAAAGCGATTTCATCCCAGGTTCCGAGATTGAAGTTATGGCCGAGTCTCACCGATCTCAAAGCCTCGACGTGTCTGCTAAAACATCGTCCCAGGTTTTCTACATATTCGAGAAATAGCGAAAGATAAGCCGCCTAGATTCGCGGATTTAGATGTTGATACGTGGGGAAAATTTTTAAGGTAGAAATATCGAGCTTTTTTTTTTTTAATATCGTTTAAGAATACACGATCAGAAGTATATTTTTCCTATCCGCGGAAAGCAGAGACATTGAACAATCAAACTTTGATGTATTCACAATTCAGTCGTTACTTGATATCGAGTTTACATAACCCGGAGAAGCTGTAAGAGCTCAAAGTTTTTGAACGAACAATTTTAATCATGGAATAATACTGATCTCATTGAAATGAGTTATTGTTTTTCAACACTATGGAAATGTTTACGAACGTTGCGTGGAAAAGGAAAAAAAAAAGAAAAATTTCGAGTCAAACGATATTGAATTATTCCCTAGAATCAAACAATTATTTCGTTCTAATCGTAGATGAATAAAAATGTAGAGTTCTGAATAACAGAAGCCTATAAATTTTGCATTTCTCAACGTTTCAACGATTCTGTAATCTAAATTTCGGCGTTCATTTTTGCCCACAATTTAACACGAAATATTTTCAAGCCCTTACAAAATCGATTAAGTAACAGAACAGAACCAGCGGTTCAAAATTCAAGAATTCTTATTTTTGATCTCGATTTGTGGATTTAATGTCTTGTCCACAGTCGCAGTCCGTTTGAATTCCAAGTACTCAAAGAAGGCACAAGGCACAGATGCAAAAATTTTGAAACTGAAAAACCAGCGAGCAAATAAATGAGTAAATAAAAAATGATCGTAGCTCGGATTCGCGTCGAGCTTAAAAGCATCGGGATGAAACGTACAAAACTCCGTAAATTAACGCGCATGCAAAAACACGGACTAATTCCCCCAGGGATCTTGGCTGATCCTTCTTGGTAGGAGCCGAGAAGTAATCGTCGCCTTTCGACTCTGCGTTGCAGGATTTGCCAGCCGAGGTGAACGTAATTATTATTCTTAAGCTTCGGCTTATCGTTAAGCGGAAATTCATGTGTTTTACCGGGCACCCGCAGCTATAATTTCCACGCTAACAGGTGAATAAAAGAAAACTAAAACTCGATGAAACAAGCGGCTTCAGACCGGCCATGAGCCGTCCCTTGAACTTCGCGTTCTCACGCTGCAGGTTGCAAGTTCATAAAGAAAAAAAGGAATAATATTCAATTCGAATTTCGACCTACAGATTCAGATTCGTAATTAACGATTTTAAAGCATTTGGGTACCGTGTCAGACGAAAATATAACGATTTAAAATTTTTTTTTTAACCAGAAAAATGGATCCACTGTTAGGTACGAATTTTGAAAGTCTGATCTTGATTTTGTTATTGGTGGTCCAATAGAAAACTGCGTATGAAAAAAAAAAGAAAAAAGTTTCATCCATTTCGGATTTTCCGAAACAAAAAGAATGGGGAAAAAGTAAAAATACTATGCAATAGGTTTCTCATACGTAAGTCATTTTTCAAGCACAGTTACACAGAAGTATGTATAAGATTTTTTTGAAAATTTTCCGCATTGCTTCGATTCCGATGGTCTTTTTTTTTTTTTTTTCCTTCTTGATATCTTGAAATTGAAACTTTTTTCGCTAAGGAAACGTGTAAATAGAAAATGGGGTTGAACGTAGAAGAATGAGGGTGAAAACGAGAAAGAAAGAAAAAAATCCTTACTCGTTGGATCCACGTATGGGAAATAAAAAAGGAAACAAAATGAAAACGTTGAGCACATAAAAGAGGGGTAGAAGGAGATTAATAATAAAAAGAAGAAAGAGCAAATCCTCCCTCTTCCTCCTCCTCTTCCTCCTCCTCTTCCCCCCCCCCCCCCCCCCCCCCCCTTAACCTGATAATACTCCTCCGGGCTGTTTACAATTTTATAATTAACTCAGTGGATATTTCATTCATATTTTAAATTTCACCGGAGGATCTCTCTGCTTGTTTATCTTTTTTTATTTTTCTCTTGTACGGTTTAGGTGTCTTATTTCCTTAATTTTACCCCCTGCGGGTTATAAAAATAATTATTCAAACACACGTTCCCACCCGTTGAGTTGTCCGTTACTTATTTTTCACTCACTCTTTTCACCCATTTTTTCCGTGGATTTGTTTCGTTTCACTTCAGTCGTTACTTTCTTTTTTACATTCCACCCTTCGCCGTCTTAGTACCCATCTTTGACGTTTTTTCATCCGGAGTTGAATTGAGACGTACGTGAAAGAAGATAAAAAAAAAATCAAATCCAAAAGAATGAGTTCAAAAAATCTTCTTCACCCAGTGAAATCTACACACCTTCGAAGAAAATGAGAAAAGAAGAAAAGGGTGAAAAGGGGTAAAAGGTGAGAAAAGCCTGAAGAGAAGTGGAACGAAAAGTCAGCGTGATTTTTTGCGCACGATGATCGTTTTTGAGGATAAATCGTCGCGTTTATCATTGAATGCCGGAGGATGAGAAATGAATCTTCAAGGATCCTGGGAGTCTGTCGGCGAATGTTCATCCCTTAGGCAGTGCCGTAACCTAAAACCGAATGGAACAAGACGCGGTTGATAGTCGCCGATTTGATGCACCGTTAGCGGTCAACAAGGTATTCCGATCAAATGGGCCGTCCTCAACAGAGGGGCAATTCGACGGGTAACTGCCCGGAAAATTGCGTCATCACTGTCGCAGGATACTCCGGAGGGAATCCTTGCTCCGATCCTTTCAACCCACTGTGTTCGACGCCCCCTTCGCTAAACACGCCTGACCACAGCTGTCCGTAACTGCAATTACTCAAGACCATGAAAAAAAAAATAAAAAACACAACAACCTCTGGAAATCACAAAACGCAGATTTCATGGCTCCGCCATTTTTTTTTTTTTTTTAACATTTTTTTTCTTCACTGGCGAAGGGAAAAAATGATTCTGTTGGTTGGAAAGTTCTGGTGGCAATATGGGGATGACGAAATTTTGTTTTTTTGTTTGTTCGTTTCGAGCGATTTTACAACTTTTTTCTGACCTCTTGAATGTCGTTTTACGAATTCATGCACTGAGAAAAATTTCATTTGTCATAGTAACTACAAAGATCGAGTAAAACAGGTATCGTTGAAAAGACTGTTTGAATATTGTTGGAGTTAAGGAAAAACGAGGTACGCCTAACCATTTTGCGCTATTGTCGATTCTTTTTTAATGCATTGCAATTTATTGTAATTGCAACGCAAAATCAGTTTCCGAGGTTTACTCTACTTTTTTTTAGTTGAACAAGGCTTTAACGTCAATTTATTCTTGCACGAGCATTAAATTTTCGCAACAGTTGCAAGAAAATATAGCAACAGCGATCGTGATGAGAAAGAATAGTAACGGATACTAGACTTTCCGGTAACGGCTGTAAAACTAATTTTCATTTTCTACCTAGCAGTATATTTTTCGATTGTGATAAAAAACTGAAAATAGTTAAGGACTGAGCGGTAACCGGAACTAAAAATTTGTCTCAGTGTGTGTTCAAGATTTTATGACTTTTCGATTTTAAAGAAATAAAATTTCGCGTGCAATTTGCGATCTTGTGATTTATGGACTCTTCGAATTCAATGATTCGACAATTTTACGGTTTTTAGTATCGTGAGTTCGCAGTTTTGTGATATTTACAAGTGAGTATGTGAAATTTAAGTGTACTCTGATTTTGGCAGTTTGCAAAGTTTCGAACTTACGAGTTTCTAATCCACCGACTACGCAACTTCGCAGCCTTGAAACTTTGCCAGTTTTTTACATCGTCAACCTCGCAAGTTTCCAATTTTACGATATTGCGATTTTAAAATGATTTTATGCTTTTGATACTTCAGATCTCACACCAACTCCATCAAGTCTGCGATTTCGCGTATTTTCAAATCTGCAAGTCGTAAAGTTTTGGACAAATTTGCAAGCTCGTTGCAAATCCGGTTATTTCTCTGCTGATTTTTCAGTCTTCCGACCCGACAAACTCGTCAATTTCCCATTTTTCTGCTCTACAGTTTTACCCCATCACTCAAGAAATAAATTATTCATCTTCTCACTTCAAAATCGCGTTTGAATAAGCACAAGCACGTACTTCTGTGTATATCATCGATTGGCGAGCCACCCCGTAGCAAATAAAATTTGGCGATCTACCTGCTACCCTAAATAAATTTTCCCCGACATTATTAGAATGTAAATTACTTTCAGAAATAACCTACGACCTTTTATTCGTTTCTGGCACAATGCCATCTCGATTTAAGGTCAGATATATAGATTTCTTGTACAAGTTTACACTCCAACAGGCTTTCCCAGTTTTCGGGTCAGACGGAATTTAAACTCTCCGCAGGATCCCGTCAGCCATTCCATTAGGCAAAACATCCCTGATTGATTGTTTTCAGGGGGACAAACCGTTTGTCACATACGAAACTTCATCAATTATGCGATGCGATGCATTGTTATTATTATCAAAATATTAAAAGAAATTTTTAATTGATTGTAGATTGAGAATAACTTGACAAACTCAATTACGTATTTCATAAATTCACATAAAATCTTCTGCACTGACAGAAATTTTTATTTCCGGTTACCGCTCAGTCCTTAACTATTTTCATTTTTTACCACAATCAAAAAATATACTGCTAGGTATGAAAATAAAAATTAGTTTTCTATCCGTTACCGGAAAGTCTAGTATCCGTTGCTATTCTTTCTCATTGCGATCGCTGTTGAAATTAAAAAGGGATCGACGATAGTGAAAAATGGTTAGGCGTACCTCGTTTTTCGTAATTCCAACAATATTTAAACAGTTTTTTTTTAACAATACCTATTTTATGGAATTTTTCTAGTTACTGTAACGAATGAAATTTTTCTCAGTGTGACTGCTGAAGAACAATTTTTTTTTTCAAAAAAAAAAAAAACGTCACCAACGTTATCGTTGTTGCATAAATCGTCAACTTTTCCAAAGAATAAAATATTTACCATCAAACATTTGATCTTAAAAAAAAAAATATATATATATATATATCCGGTTTAAAAATCAAAAATCGAATACACAAATAAAATAAACAAATGTGGGGGAGAGAAAAAAAATATATGACGTATATCTATGTCTTATGATAATATCGACTCGCGTCAACTATGCTCTAAATACAGCAGTGCAGATATTGTTAAAAATTTTTATACCTTATCGCGATATCCTCGTATCACCTGCAGCTATATCACAGGTATATAAACCGATGTTATACATCGCAAATATTCCATCTCTCAACATTTATGGATAGGTATACATATAACACATGGAGGTGAAACGGTCGAAATTAAAATCAAACTGTATCTCACGTATAACAACTTCGATGTGTATTCCCGGTGTGTCATCGAATTAAAATAGAGGGAAAAAAAGAGACGAGGAAATAAAATTCATATCGCTTGAGGCAGAACGAGCAAAAAATGTTCATCGAGTTTAGATTTTTTTTTCACCCGTTAATTTAACATTTTTTCGATGAGCCATGTTCAAAACCACAGATATCCGAAACTTTTTACGAATTTCAATTTTATCCCGTCAACCTTGCTTCGAATACACAGAATATACAAAAATATTTCCAATCGTTCTATTTCGTTATTGAAATTAATTTCGAAGCATAATAGAAGTAAAAAAAAAAAAAATCTCCGGAAATTTTTCATCATTTTATTCCATAATCGATATATTTTTCGATCTAATATTTGTATGAATAATAAAAAAAAATTTCTCGGTTGATCAAAAATTCAACCAACACAGTTCGTCGTACTTTCAATTGTATCCGTATAATTATAGAGTATAATTAATTTGTCTACGTGCGTCGGTGTTTATTGTCAGTAACGCAAATTTCGCCGTGTGTTCTCTAATCTATAAACCGAATACCTCGAGGCCATTGTGCAGAGTACGCGTACCTATGCATGTAAATCGGCGTACATGGAACACGTTAACAACGTTCAATGCATGCGGGCTGATTGCGATGAAACCGACGTACAACTCGAGAGCCTATCGCAAGCTTCAACATTGCCAGATATATCCGACTCGATGCGTTTCCATCGAAGATTGCAAACATTTACCCATATATGTAACAGGCTTAGCTAAATGTACGAGAGACATTCCTCAACGCGTTGCATAATACAACAAGCGATAAGATTATACTTGTGAATTTTATTGCTCCCCAGTTATAATAATATATTTCCTAACGAGTTTTTTTTATTTTTTTTTTCATTCAATGTATAGTTATTTCATCGATGACTTAGTTACTTTTTTTTTTTTTTTTTCTCAAAGATCCGTATAGTTATTCAGACATTGGACGAGAGATTCTCGGCTTATCTGAATATTTTGCAGTTTTCCTTCTTTCTTTCTTTCTTTCTTTATTTTTGAAACAAGATTTTTCACTTCGTCGATATCGCGCGATATTTTGTCGAGTTTTTTTTTTCACGTTTAATATCGTTTTGAATAAAAAAGAAAAAAATTAAAAAAAATAAACAAACAAATATAGTATGGGATTTTCTTTTGTCTCTACCGATTTGATCAAGGGTTGAACGTCAATGTTACGTACAACACAGATTGATTGGTTAAACATCGTGATAATTTTTGCAGCCGTTGATTGGGAACGTGAACGATACGAGTTATACATCCAACAATAAGACAGTAGGATTAATTGCCGATATTATTATTCGGTAAACAAGCGCTCGCCGATATCTCCGAGAAACTCGTATCGATAAGCACATTTATATATACATATGTATACATCTATACATACATATATATTTGTGTGTGTGTGTATATTTATACGTACACACGAACCAATACAGGCCTTAAAGTTATTCTCTATTTCTAGTTTGAGCTGAGAGAGAGTCACGTTATATTTCAACATTTGATCCGTACACCTCATGACCACTCAAACGTCTCAATCGATTCTCTTTGATTAATATTATCATCCGTATTAATCAAGTCGGTATTACACATGTATACAACATGTACCTGAGGATATAATATGTTTGGATCAAATGTTAAGATATATAACGTGACTCTCCCTCGATTTATTGTTTAAACTACAAGCATTTTCGATTCGTAGATTTTCTGTAATGCTTAGAAAAAAAATAAAATAAAAGTTTAAACAAATACCCTGAAAATTTGGCCAAGTTTGAATTATTTATTCCCTCACTCGTGAGTCAAATACGACGAAATTTTTTATACATCTAACTTTCCTCGGTTCTAGATTATGGGAACGATATTCCAGTCGCGGAATCGATATCGTCGATAGAAATATCACTGAACAAATTTTGTGATAATGTAGTAAAAAAAAAAAAAAAAAGAGCGACAGAGACGCTGTTGGGAGTAATTTTATATTTTACGATGCTTGGATATATAAATCGTCAGGCTACGCGGTTATGTGAGGCGGCGGGCAGCCGATCGCGTGTCCAAGGGCCTGATTGACTATCAGTAAATCTTGTAATTAGACTCTTGAAACGGTTGTTCGTTGCCTCCGATAACGTCAAGAATCACACGCGGTGTCGAAGATTATCGCGAGGCTGGCTCACGTCTCTTTATTCGACGTGGGATCTTTGTCTTGCAGTGAAAACAGTGTCAATTTTATATGAAATAAAAAAATCATGAACACGAATAGAAGGTTTCAAAAAAACAACAATTCGAGTACCTATTTGATTTTGTCGTTTCTTTTGAGTATCTCGTGCGTGTTAAAAGTTCGAATAAAAAATTACGCTTCGATGAGGGTAAAACAAAAAAAAAAAAAAAAACAATAATTGGCAACATCGTCCATTTCGCAATTTTTTTTCAGTCGTTATATAATACACCATACGTGGATCAGGTTCTATTTCTTCGCTCGTTATGTTGTTGAGATGAAAAATCGCGAAGGTGGGTATATAGAAAATTTAAGCGATACGCGAGAATTTTCCGCGAGACCAAATATTTCTAAGGGTGAATAAGGAAGGAGATAAAAATGAAAATGGAGGGAGAGGGGGGGAGAGGGGGGAGGGGAGGAAAAAACACGTACGCACCGAGACAAGGAAGGAAAATTTGGCGAAGCGAACGACGGATCTTATAGCTTCGTTGCTAGATTTATTTCATGGAGGAAACACCTTGCAACCTCCAGCCAATTTCGTTGCCAATCCTTTTACCTTTGCGAGAGGAGTAAGAGAGAAAGAGAGAGAAAGAGAGAGACAGCAGGGTGAGGAGAGGGTTTCTCCCTATGGAGAGGAGCTGCGGCCTGTAAATCCATCCTCTGTAAACACGTTTCATACACACTTTCCTCGGTTATATTCGCGTCTCGCGGGGTATTAAGTGTGAGGTTCTTGTATAACCCGAGTTAGAGGTTAGACTGTCTGAATTCAATACGATGTTGATGAAATATTGTGGAGATAGTGATTGAAACGATACTGGAGTAGAATTATAGTTGAAATTTCAAGTTACAAATGCACTCGCGAAACAATGAAATCGTTACGAAACTTGAAAGGTACAGATTTTTTATATGAGAAAGAGAAAGGATTTACAATTTCAATTTCTCTCACCAAAAAAAAAGTTTCACACTTTTTGCATGAAAGAGAGTAACAAAGTTTTTCTGGTTTACCGTTACAAGTAAGACTAAATTTACTGAATTTTCAGCGTACGCCTTTGAAACGAAATCCAGAAAACATTGATATTCTCTAAAACTCTGTATGGAAAGATTTACCGAACTGTCAATTTTACAATTTCGAAACAGTATGAAAAAAAGGTCATGAATTTCATCCAAACAAAAAAAAAAAAAGAAAACAAAGAAAAGTCCTTTTCGTATTTCTCTGTACTTTTTTGTGCACGTCAACCGTAATGAAAAAATTTCGAAACATAAGTTTTGAAAATACGTGTCTAAAATTTTCAGAACACTGCCATCAACAGTTTTGTATAAAATTTATCACTGTATCAAATTGAATTTCATTTTCGCACTTTAATGAAGAAAAGGTCGTTCATTCGATGTATTTTAAAACATGCGTGATCAATTGACGATGGTTAGTGAACCGTAAAGAGTTTGAAAAAACAAAATAACGGAAACCTGATCAGTTCACATCACACATTAATTTACTTTTAATTCTGATGTTTATGGAAAAAAAAACCAAAAAAACCAAAAAAAAAACCCGAGTTTCCACGTCAAAAGATTTGGATTTTGTTTCCCTAAGCCTACCCGGCTCGCGAGATTGATCGATGAAGACCCGATGCTTTGAGAAAGTCAAATATTCAGTATTTTATCGAGAGTATTAACATCGGAAATCCAATCGGGCAATAAAATTCTGGTTTTACAGTAGCGGGGGCACGAGGGGAAGGCCGAGAAGAGCAATAAACCGGCGACAAACAGCCGGCTCTTAAGTACCCATACGGGAATGTATGTCTCTATCTTGTATCGAGAGCATATTGCCGTCATCCACCCTTCCAGACCCGCTCAACAAGGCGTTACGATAGCCTGAGGATTTGACGTTTTTAGATTTCGATCAAATATTTGACAACGTCATAATACCCAGGCAATCGGATACGCGTGACAATGCAAATGGCATATAAAGAGGAGAGCCGGCGACGATCCCGCGACACATCAATAGTGAGAGACCTGCATTCCATTCGTCCATGGATATTCGCTCTGCAGCCAATCGACGATTGTGATCCGTTCGATATTTAATCTTCTCGGCTGCGGTTCGCCGGTCGGGAAATTTGCACGAAGTAAAAATGTAAAGTTAATTATTTCTCCGTTTTTTTTTTTATTTTCATGGTTTTCAAAGTGAAGCGAATGTTTTTTTTTTCTTATTTCACTTTCTTTATTTACTTTTACTTGCTTGAAACGGGAAAGGTTTGCAACTCGTGAGCAGTTTTTTTTTTTTTTTTATTCCCTACTTTCAACGTTCATTTTTCTTGTTCCTTACCTTCTACCCCCCTCGAATAGAAACCTTGTTTCAGTTCTATTTCCTATAAATTTTATTTCAAACTCTGTACCTTCGACCGTGTGGTGAACTTAAAAGCAAGATTCTTACAAAAGTTTTAAAACCTGGTTGAAAAAGTGAAATTGAAATTTATCCAATCGAAATTTTCTAATAAATGATACTTAGGAAGAGTTCCCTCGTTAATAAATCTAAGATTTTGATGAATCAGTGCTCGTTTTGTCTGCGAATGGATCTTTGACAACGTTGACATGTTTTCTAATCAAGTATAAATTCGTTGAATAATATAAAACTTTTGTGATCAATTGAAGAGGTGTAGAACAATATTTATCTCGGGCTATTACTAGAGTATTTATTTAATGACGGAATGAGCAGTAATTTATGAAAAATGTGTACAAGCTGTAAGTTTATTGGCATTGAAAAACAGACGAAATGACGCGATTGAATAATTTTATATTTTATTTATCTTTTTTTTTTGGAAACTTAATTTCAAATTCCTCTTGATAAGGATTTGTTTAGATTGAACTTGCCTGATTCCAGTCGCATCTTGGTTCACAAATTCCGGATAGTTCAAATATTTTTTATCTCCGATCCTGTATCCATCAACTAATGCGCGAATCGTTTACACGTCAACAGCTGTAAGTTGGATAAAATAAAAAGAAAAGGAGAATGCGGATGGGAATAATCGTTCTTGGGCTGATAGCCCTTCTTGGCTGTAGTTCGGTGAATGGTGATACGGAATGGTGGCAGACTATGTCTCTGTATCAAATATACCCGAGGAGTTGGAAAGACAGTGACGGCGATGGGATTGGAGACCTCCAAGGTGAGGATGAGCAAGATTGAAACTTACCGCCTTCACATTTTCGTTTCCAAGAAATTTCCGTTTCATATTCTCGCGGCACCTTAAGCTGACGTGAAAAAAAAATTCATCAGCGTTAACGTACCACCTAGTCTAGTCTCTTCGTCTTACCCTTTTCAATTATCTCCGTCACTCTGGTTCTTGTTGCGCAATGTTCGTCGTGCAATCAACGTTTCGCGCTCGTTTATTAATTTAGCAATGGACAAACACGATTCATCGTTATGGCGCTGCACAACGGATGTACGTAATTTGGAGTTGAATTACGGAACATAACCTTGACGACTGGTGCTCGGATGTATATTATTACGGATGATGTAAAGAAAAGGTTATATTGAATAAAGATTCACTCTCATATTTACTTCTTCACACCTACGCCGATCGGATCACGGACTCGATGCACGCGATATACTTCTTAGAATGGTTATACACATACACACGTACGCAAGTAAACTGCATCCGTATTCTGCTTGGCTTAAACTTAACTTATATACCACCAGCCAAATTGCGAATAAAATTCGCATAAAGTACCCACCCGGTCTACAACGAAGAATGATTACACCTGCGCGGCCGAGATTTCAAATCGAGGGAATACCTGAATTATGGATCAGGCAAGCGTCGCTTCAAGTCTCAAAACCAGCCGTGGGAAGTTTAAAATTTTCTCAAACAGTAAACTTGAAATTAGACGCTTCGCTATTTTTTTCTAGTCAGAAAAAAATGATTTTCACGTTCTCCAGGTACCCGATTAAGAGTGTAAAATTTTTAACGCAAAACATGAGTGTTTTTATTACTAGGAAGTATTTTTTTCACAATTTATAGTAATAGACTCAATTCGGCGAAAGAGTAGAAACTTAGGACAAACTTAATGTGCTGATGATGATCTTGTTTTTTTTTTTTTTTTTTTAAGGAATTGAGAGCAAGCTAGAACACCTGGTCGATGCAGGAGTTGACGCGTTTTGGATTTCACCAATTTACCCGAGTCCAATGGCGGACTTTGGATACGACATTTCAGACTTCATGGACATAGATCCAATATTCGGAACCTTGGATGACTTCGACAATCTCGTAGCGACGGCAAAGTCGCTTGGACTGAAGGTCGTTATGGATTTCGTGCCAAATCATTCGTCGGACGAACACGAATGGTTCATAAACAGTATGGCGAGCGTAGATCCGTACACCGACTACTACATATGGAAGAATGGAACAGTTTTGGAGAATGGAACCATCACGCCCCCCAACAACTGGGTAAGTCAAGTTCACCATAAAGCTGTGTGATGCTCATTCCCGTGCCCCCGATGACCGTACTCTATGTTCAGGTCAGTGTGTTCGGTGGTTCAGCATGGACTTGGAACAACCAACGTCAGGCCTACTATCTCCATCAGTTCGCCGAAGAGCAGCCTGACCTTAATTACTGGAATGAAGAGGTGGTCGCGGCGATGAAGGTAGCCGAGATAACCTTGCTCAGCGAGTGACCAACTCCGCTGGGTTCGATGTTTATGGTTCTTGGTTTGTAGGAAGTTCTGGTCTTCTGGTTGGACAGGGGTGTCGATGGTTTCCGAGTCGACGCCATTCCTCATCTCTTCGAGGATTCAACATTCCCCGACGAACCGCTTACCGGCGACACCGATGACCCGACTGACTATGGCTACGTCGAACATGACTACACGAAGCATTTGCAAGAGACTTACGATATGGTGCAGCAATGGCGCGAGGTCTTGGATAACTACACTGAGAACTCGGACGGTGTACCGAGAATAATGATGGCCGAAGCCTACGCCAACACCTCGATGACAATGAAGTACTACGACTACGGAGCACATTTCCCTTTCAACTTCAACCTCATCAGCAACGTGGACGGCTCCTCAACCGCCGCGGAAATCAAAGAGTCCGCCCTCGACGAGTGGCTGAATAACGTACCCGATGACGCAACGTCAAACTGGGTGGTTAGTATGAGAATTCAATCTAAGCAGATGGTGGAATTTTCCGAATTCGATTGATAAAAATTTGAGAACAAGCAGTTTGGCGGTTCTTGTTTAATCCATGTATCGATAATTTTTTTTTCAGATAGGAAATCACGACAAAAACCGTGTTGCCACCAGATACTCTCCGGAGCAGGTGGATACGCTGAACATTATAAATTTGCTTCTACCCGGAGTATCGGTAACCTATTATGGGGAAGAAATCGGTATGGAAGACCAGTGGATATCGTATGAAGACACGATGGACCCACAGGGATGTAACCAGGACGAGGACTCGTACGAATCGTACTCGCGAGATCCTGCGAGAACCCCGATGCAATGGGATGCGACGACTTCAGCTGGTAAGAAATACATCGGAGTTGTTTGACAGCCTATATCGACGGAAATCGTTCCTCCTTATCGCCAAGGTAAACTGTTCCACCTTCATTCCTTCACAGGATTCTCTACCAACGAGTCAACCTGGCTACCGGTAAACACAAATTACCTCACCTTGAATCTCGCCGCTCAAGTCGCAGCCGACACGTCCCACTACAAGGTCTACCAAGCTCTTACAGCCCTTAGGAAGGAGGCGGTCATACAAGAAGGATCCGTCAACGTTCAGCTGATAAACAACAATGTCTTTGCTTTCATGAGGTTAGAACGAACCGTAAAATAAAATTTTTTTTCATCGCCTGGTCAGAGTACCAGAGTACCAGAGTCACAGAGCTTGAGGATCGATCTAGTCATTTTTAATTCTTCTTGATCGGTGTAAAACGACTCGAATTTTTATTTTAGGGAGCACAGTGGATCTGTTCCGGTGATGGTCGTGGCAAACATGGCGAACAACTCGGAGACCGTCAGTCTAGAAGTGTTCGACAACGCAGCTGACACCCTTTTGGTGTCGATAGCCAGCGTTGACTCCAGTCTAACTGAAGGGTAAGCGATTGAATGCTTCTGAACACTGGTTATGATCATCGTAAGCATAAATTTTATTGTTTGAATTGCCTAACGTGACTATCTTCCTCGACGTATCATTGACAGGAGTGAAGTGTCCAAAACGAGCCTTGAAATCTCCGCCTTGTCTGCGCTCGTTTTGCGAAGTGGTGCCGAAGCTTTGATCTCCAGTGGAATCATCATCCTGTTCGTGACGGCCCTGGCTTACTTCCATCACTGATGATTTCGTTCTCTGATTAGAGAGTTGATTCGACTTAGTTCAGTTTTTATCATACATCTTAGCTATCGCGTTCACGTCATATCAAAGGGATTTCAGCCGGCACTTGTGCGTGGTTTGAAGAGTTACAGTGATTATCATGTTACATGTACTGATATCAATTCAAGAATATCTTTAGCCGTTACCAAAATATTTTTTAACGATGGAGGTAGGTTCGTTAATTTTCTATCGTCTATTTTCAATCACTATGATTCAATCATTTGGAATGCTGGAGCAAACTCGCGTCAGTCAGTTGAGTCGGTATTAAAGATTTAAAAAATCATGTCAATTCGACTGTAACACAGTTATTGATAAACAATCAATTCACACGTGTACATAAAACCATGTTTACGATGTAAGTTGTAATTTTTAGCAACACGTCCGGGTTATTTTCCGGTATGGTCGTCAGATTAGGAACAACGCTTCATCTTCTTATTGTTTGTTTCTCTTTTTTTAAACATATTTAAATAAAGTCACTAGTTTTCTTGTAGATGGGCCCGTTAATTGCATGCTGACAATCACTTCTATCCTCTCCACAATAATTCATAATCATATTTACTTGTTATCCTGCAGTTATTAATCATTGTCGAATCAACTACATATACAAAATAATGATTCGGACGATTCCCGTCGCTTGCAGTGACACACTGATGATGATTTTTATGGTAATTTGAAAAATGACAGGCGTTTCCTGCATGGATTACATAACGGTCAGGTACAGCATGTATCAATCAGTGGAATCGCGTTGAAAATTATCTGCCTCTTAAATAGTCCTGCACATACATACATATAGCTTGCAAATGCTACCGGGGATTATCCAGCCGGAAGATAATTGAAACGGTCAACGTACATTTGGTGTATCGAGTCTGATAAACGTACCAACCGATATGCATATATAGAGGTGATCCGACGATCTTACCGCACAATGTGTAAGACCTAGTCCCTTCGACGGACTCGGTCGACGGTTTAACGTGGTTTCCTTTTTCGTTTTTTGGATACACAGCGATACTGAGAAACTCACAAAAGGTACCAACCGTAGTTTCATCTGATAATTAGGGATGGTGTTTTAATTCTACATCCCATAAATGAAGTTAAATCGAGGTACACATGCCTTAGGGGGGTTCTGAATTTGAACAGACTTTGATATTTTTGGCAATGAAAATTAATCGACATTTATAGGGAAAGTCTTATACACGGCATGTAGTAAGGTGATTATCACCTTTGACTTTAAATTGTAAACAATTGTGAAGGGAAGTGCATTTACCTGAATTCCTATTCTTTTCGACAATTAATGACGTTAATGCCTTTTCACTAATTAGGAAAAATGAGGGGTGTGCTTGCTTTTGCACTGCTAGCTCTAACGGGCTTGAGCTCCGTTAATGCGGATTTAGACTGGTGGCAAACGATGTCGGTGTATCAAATTTATCCAAGAAGTTGGAAAGACAGTGACGGTGATGGTATAGGGGATCTTCCAGGTAAATATAAAGAATATTAAAAAGATTCTCCCGCATTCGGATCGTTTGAGGAAAATGTTTCTGGACATCTATGAAAATGGAATGTTGATTGGATTTCGTGATCGTAAAATCTCTTTCGTCTATTGATATTAAAACATGACATAATTTGGTGCACAATAAGCACTGGTACTAGGAATTTTTCTCCCAATCAAACACAACAAGTAAGGAGTGCAAACGAAATTTTCGATCAAATATTTTTTACCCACTGTGTAGGAATCGAGAGTAAACTTCAGCATCTCGTCGACTCTGGTATCGACGCGTTTTGGACATCACCAATTTATGAGAGTCCAATGGCAGATTTTGGTTACGATATTGCAAATTACACGAATATTGATTCGATATTTGGCACCCTGGAAGACTTTGACGATTTGGTAGCGACGGCGAAATCTCTCGGACTAAAAGTGATCATGGATTTAGTACCGAATCATTCGTCGGATGAACATCAATGGTTCACTAACAGTTTAGCGAGTATCGATCCCTACACGGATTACTATATATGGAAAAATGGTACCGAATTGGAGAACGGAACCATCGTTCCCCCCAACAATTGGGTAAGCGGTCCTCGAGGATTCGATTTGCTTTCATTATTATGTTATTGAAACGAGTAAGCGAGTACTTTAATTATACAAAAATGCATTCGTTTACTGTTCAGGTGAGTGTATTTGGTGGTTACGCCTGGAGTTGGAGATCAGAAAGGCAGGCTTACTATCTGCATCAGTTCGCTGAGGAGCAGCCTGACTTAAATTACAGAAACGAGTATGTTGTTCAGGAAATGAAGGTGAGTGGAAACAACATATTGACTGGTGCATTAAGATCTGGTGAAACGGGCTTTGATATGAACGGTAACGTAAATTATTAGGATATCATCGAATTCTGGTTGGACAGGGGTGTCGATGGATTCCGAGTAGACGCTATTCCATATCTTTACGAAGATGAAAGTTTTCCGGATGAACCTCTCTCTGGAACAACTGACTCTCCGACGAACTACAGTTACACACTCCATTATTATACGCAAGATCAAGCGGAAACTTACGAGATGGTTGCTCAGTGGCGACAATTATTGGACGACTATTCTTTCAAGACCGACAATATTACGCGAGTACTAATGATGGAAGCTTACACGAACACGTCGCAGACCATGAAATTCTACGATTACGGAGCAAACTTTCCTTTCAATTTCGGGTTTATTAGCAATGTCGACGGCTCATCGACCCCGACGGAGATCAAAGAATTAGCCATCGACGAATGGCTTGACAATGTGCCCGATAATGGAACGTCAAACTGGGTGGTCAGTATATAATTTCAATTTACTCATATATAACGTTGAAGATTCATCTCAGTCAAATGGATATTTTTCCATGTTAATTGGCCGCGTTTTACAACTACAGCAAAGCGTTGATTAATACGCCTCTGATTACAGATAGGAAATCACGACCAGAGTCGAGTGGCCAGTAGATACAGTCCGGAGCAAGTCGACGCGATGAACATGATCAACCTTCTCCTTCCCGGGGTCTCTGTCACTTATTACGGCGAGGAAATCGGTATGGAGGATCAATGGATATCTTGGGAAAATACTCAGGATCCGCAAGGCTGTGGTGCTGATGAAGACACGTATGAAGACTACACGCGAGATCCTAACAGAACACCGATGCAATGGGACGCAACGACTTCGGCTGGTAGGAATCGTTCTGAGAATAGCTAAACGTAAGACGCCTATTAAACTCACCAAACGACATTGTCAATGATTTCACGTTACCTCCTTCACAGGATTCTCCACCAGCAATTCAACTTGGTTACCAGTGAACAGCAACTACCTGACTCTGAATCTCGCCGCTCAAATCGACGCTGATGTCTCCCATTACAAGGTGTTCCAAGAACTGACAACCCTGAGAAAAGAGGCAGTCATACAAGAAGGGACTGTCAACGTCCAGTTGTTAAACGATAACGTGATGGCTTTCTCAAGGTTAGTATTACGTCAATTGTCTTTCGAATTGTTATTTCCCTTTGTCTTCGCTTCCAAGTATCGAAGTCACTATTGACAAATCATTCGACCACGCTGCGAATAGACCCGAACGAAGCTTGTACATAAGGTGGAAAGATCGGTGGAAATAATAAATAATTCTCACTTATCAAGCCCGATGTATTAGATGCTCTAAATATTTGTAGGGAGCTGGAGTCATCTTCTGATAGCATAATGATCGTCGTGACCAACTTCGCCAATCATACGGAGATGATCAGCCTTGAAGCATTCGAAAACGCGCCCGACACTCTTGTTGTATCAATCGCCAGCATTGACTCAGACTTGACGGCAGGGTGAGCAATTGGATATTCCTGTTGTAACCACTCAGGTTTATGGTGTACACTACGAAAATGTATTTCTTTGAACACGGTTTCCCTGAACCCATTTATGACTTTTGTACTGGGCAATGTTCACAGGACCACAGTTTCCAAATCAAGCTTGGAAATTTCTGCCTTGGCTGGACTTGTTCTTCGTGCCAGTACTGCGAGCGGTGCCAGTGCGGTGGTTTCCAGTGGAGTTATCACACTTTTCATGGCAGTCTTAGCCAACCTCCGTTACTGAAATTTTCGTATTCTGTGTACTGAATAAACAGTGATTGAGTTTATTTCAACATATGTCAGTTACCTGGCGCCACAATGAACAGATCTAAGAGCTGCTTGAATAATTTAAGGAGTTGCTGATTTGAATCGTATGATCTTTCATTTGGGTGAATATTGAATAGCGTTGTCTATGGACCCAGAATTCAAGTCAAATTTCATCAAATATTTTCTGGAAAGCGATCATCGGTTGACTTGACTCCTTCTATTTACACGTGTACATAAATCCATGTTTATGAAACCATGTTATGCATATAATGTCAACCAACACATTAAGATTATTATTTCGGAGCGTGGCTCTTTAGCTTTAATTTGAATAAATTTATTTGCCTTATTTCAGGATACTTATTAACCAAACACCAAATAAAATTATACAGGTATTTGCCCTGTAATTTTCAACAATAAGCTCATGCCAGTAAAATATGCAAAATTTCAAATATTCAAGGCTAAAAGCTTCCTGTCTTTAAAAATTACGTTCTACAATTGTAATATAAGTAATTCAATTCGAGCACAAGATTTATATTCATTATCGAAAATTATCTTGCAATAAAAAATGGAAATCAAATAATAGAAAGAAGAAATAAAAAATCAAATACGAATTCAGCTGCTTACTGACAGCTCGATATAGAACCACATGATCCTTTCATCTAAAAACGATCCCTGATCTCTTTGGCAATCTCTATCGACGCCTTGACCACGATTACTTCGTTATTATTTATTTTGTTTTATTTTTTTGACCAAATCTACCTTCAATTTTTATTCAATGTTGTTATCAGTTGTGGAAAAACACTTAGAGATATCGACCAGCTGACACAAGGTATCCATTAATAATCTAATGATTTGGACCAATCGGAGTTTAGCGGGAATTCGACGGTCTTGATCGACAGTCCAACGCAGATAACTCTGTTATCGATTGCCTCTTGACTTTTTTTTTTTTTGAACCTTATTTACTCTTTTACTTTTCATTAATCTGTCGGGGCAGGGCACTTGAAGATATCGAATCACAGACGGCGTTATAAACTATTTTAATTGGTTCATTTGAGGAGATTTCTAACTGTAGAATCTCTGAGATGGCGCGACCAAAGTTCAAAATGTGAGCGTGGCTGTGATTGTTTGCGATTTGAATCAGTCTCAATCGTTTCAGCAGAGAAGGTAAATCAATATTCAATACGGACTTTTTTACAGTACTAAAATGAGTTTTTATCTTTACTTCCATTCGATGAGAAAGGACGTTTCGAATTTCAAACGTTACGATAGGGTGTAATCGTTCGTGTGAACTAGGAAAGATGCGCGGTGTCCTCGTTTCTGCGCTGCTTGCTCTTACGAGCTGGAGCTCCGTTAATGCAGACTTAGACTGGTGGCAGACCATGGCATTGTACCAAATTTATCCGAGAAGTTTCAAGGATAGTGACGGTGATGGAATAGGAGATCTAGCAGGTAACAATCGGAAAGAGCGAACTTTCCACCATCAAGTTTCTTTCATTAGCTTTTATTCCGAAAACGACGTTTAAGATTTTTGAAATAATCCAACAGCTTGGCCGTTAAAAATTGGACCAAGCAAGGTTCAGTTCAAAGAAAATTCCTGATCACTTGTTAACCACTATCTATTCAGGGATCGAGAACAAATTGCAGCATCTCGTTGATACTGGTATTGACGCGGTCTGGATATCACCATTTTACGAGAGTCCCATGGTAGATTTCGGATACGATATTTCAAATTTCACCGCTATTGATCCAATATTCGGTACGATGGATGACTTCGACAATCTGGTAGCGATGGCTAAATCCCTCGGGCTGAAAGTGATCATGGACTTAGTACCGAATCACTCGTCGGATGAACATGAATGGTTCATTAACAGTTTGGCGAGCATTGATCCCTACACGGATTACTACATTTGGATGAACGGTACTGAACTAGAAAACGGAACCATTGCTCCTCCTAACAACTGGGTAAGTTGTTCCCGAGGATGTGGATTGCTTTAGATGATTTCATTGGTCTAATGAATATACCAGTGCTTCCGTAATACGAAAATGAATTGATTGTTCAGGTGAGTGGCTTTGGTGGATACGCCTGGACGTGGAGAGACGAAAGGCAAGCCTACTACCTTCACCAGTACACTGAAGAGCAGCCTGACCTAAATTACAGAAACGAATACGTTGTTCAGGAGATGAAGGTAAGCGCGTTCTAGACATAAGAAAATTAGGATTTGATGAACCGGGATTTGACACGAATCGTTGAAATTTTTAGGATATCATGGAATTCTGGCTGGACAGGGGCATCGATGGTTTCAGAGTCGACTCCATAATGACTCTTTTCGAAGACGGAACATTCCCGGACGAACCTCTCTCCGGGACAACTGATGACCCGACGGATTACGATTACTTACTTCACTATTATACACTAGATCAAATCGAAACTTACGAGATGGTTGCTCAGTGGCGTGAGCTTTTAGATGACTATGCTTTCAAGACGGACAATGTCACGCGGATCATGATGACAGAAGTTTACTCAAATTTGTCGATGACCCTGCTTTACTACGATTATGGAGCACACTTTCCGTTCAATTTCCGATTCATTAGAAGTGTTGACAGCTCGTCAACAGCACAGGAGGTCAAAGAATTAGCCATTGACGCATGGCTGGATAATCTACCCGATAATGCAACGGCGGACTGGGTGGTTGGTGCATTTCAATTTACAAATATAATCTCAAGCAACGGCTTATGAAATGTTCAGGTTCAAGCCAATTATAAGAGGTCGTAGAATAGAGTCAACGGGCCACAGTAGGCGTCATAATTCCGCGGTACGATATAAATAAATTTGTTCACCTCTGGTTTTAGATGGGAAATCATGACAACAGTCGAGTCGCTAGCAGATACACTTCAGAGCAAGTTGATGCGTTGAACATGATCAATCTCCTCCTTCCTGGAGCCTCGGTAACCTATTACGGTGAAGAAATCGGTATGGAGGATCAATGGATATCCTGGGAGGACACGGTGGATCCACAGGCTTGTAACCAGGACGAGGACTCGTACGAGTCGTATTCGCGAGACCCTGCGAGAACTCCGATGCAGTGGGATGCGACGACTTCAGCTGGTAAAAAACACTTCGAGTTACAATGTCAATGATTTTACACGATTCCCTTCACAGGATTCTCGACCAATGAGTCGACGTGGCTACCAGTAAACAGCAACTACGTCACTCTGAATCTCGCCGCTCAAATCGACGCTGATGTCTCCCATTACAAGGTGTTCCAAGACCTGACAACCCTGAGAAAAGAGACAGTCATACAAGAAGGGACTGTCAACGTCCAGTTGTTGAGCGACAACGTCATATGTTTCTCCAGGTTAGCATTACTTAGAATGTCTGCCAGATTGTGGTTTCTTTCAGTATTATTATCAATATCTGATAGTTATGTTGAGAATCACATCACCCTGAATCATTTCAGGGAGCTGGAATCATCCAGTGAAGATGCAGTTTTTGTCCTGACCAACTTCGCAAATAATACGGAAACGGTTAGCTTAGATGTTTTCGAGAATGCTCCTGACAGTCTAGTCGTTTCCATCGCTAGTGTTAACTCAACATTGACTGCTGGGTAAGCAGTTGAATATATTTCAACACTTTTTTTTATCACTAACCTGTGCAGATCTTCCATCTTAAGACGTTGGTTATTACTATTTTTCCTTCTTCCGTAGCACTGCAGTTTCCCGCAACAGCATTGACGTCCCTGCCTATGCAGGACTTGTTCTTCGTGCTAGTACTGAGAGTGATGCCAACGTCCTCATCTCCAGTACAAAAATCACGCTTTTCATGGCATTCCTTGTCTACCTTTGGATTTGATGATTCTTAAACTTTTCAATTCAAATTATCATTTATCTGGCCCTCAGGACAGGAAAATTTGAATAAACTGACTTATTGAATTGAAAAATTTTTATTACCACTGCAACACATGCACTGCAATCCCCAAAGAGCTTCCAATGTTATAAAAACTTTATTTTCAGTATTCTAGTTCTTGTTGTAGCTGGCCGATCAGTTGCGAAAAACCACCAGATGTTACGGAACATCTCACAGACGGTATTGATCACTATTACAACTAGGTCAGATTTTGAGGTGTATCCTCGTGAAATCTGTAAAATGCTTCCGAACGGAGCTCAAGGCTTAGGAGCATTATGAAGGTGCGAAATTTGAAGTATTTTCGGGAAAACAAAAAAAAAGGACATTCGATAACGTTTTATTTATCGATTATTCATCGAGTAACTGGCATCTGTATCGATGTTTTACCGACGATATTGATTGTTCAAGCTTCAAACGGCTAAAAAAAAACGTCTTTTGTTAAAATTTTCTTCTTCCTTTTGTTCATCAGTGATATCGTAAACACGTGGGTCTTAATGAGCAAAGATTAAAGGTGACCTGGTCCTCGCGTTACTTAGTCTAACAAGCTGGAACTCCGTTAATGGGGATTTGGGCTGGTGAAAAACGACGACATTGTATGAAATTTATCCGAGAAGTAGGATGGACAATGGCGTCGGTTGAACGGTAAATTTTGAAGGTCAATATAAAAATGGAAAAACGATTCATCAATCATTTTATGAATTTATCTCGGTATAAAAACCAATATTAATATCATGTGTGATTTTGCGAAAAAAATATCCTCACTTTAAGAATGATTCACTACCAAAACTAAGATTTTCTTTTCACTAACGATCTGTATGGTGATCATTTAACAGGATTGACATTTCAGAAAGCAGATTGGAACTTTCTGTCTATACCGTAATTGTTTGACGCACCACCA
This sequence comes from Neodiprion fabricii, assembly GCF_021155785.1. NCBI lineage: Eukaryota > Metazoa > Arthropoda > Insecta > Hymenoptera > Diprionidae > Neodiprion > Neodiprion fabricii. Next base: position 5,162,521 of record NC_060241.1, read on the forward strand.
TCGAGAGTTATGCCACCAACATCGTTCCCAGTGGAGTCATTGCGTTGTTTATATTATGGTGGTTTTGGCTTACTTTCTGCTCTGAAGGTTTTGTCTTCCGATGAGTCAGCGAATCAGTTTGGTTTCCCATGGTTTAGTTCTTTTCTACACCGCATTATTCACTTTCAATATTTTCATCATTCATGTGCAACAATGTCCCATAATTGATCACGTTACTCAAAATCTCAAACAATTGCAAGGGACTTAATTCGACAAATCTAACTAATTTCAATTCAGTCCAAAACTCACACCAATTTTATTGAACATGTAGTTGCAGGCAATATTTAGTTGACCGTTAATATTCAAAAGTCTCTATTTATTCATGTTTACGTGACTTGACTCAATTCTGTTGTTTTGTTTTACGGTAAAATATTATTACCAAAAAAAAAACCAAAAAAACGGTTCTGCATTATTCCGAATAAGGCATCAACGTCATGAATGGCCTGTAATTATCATCAAATCAATATCGAAGCATTCTTGTTCACTACATTCTGCACTTGAATTATCTTTCGATCTACAAAACCATATTAGATCCTAATTCTTTGATTATACCGTATTTCGATTGAGTACAGCTAGGTCTCAACGTGCTATCGATCTCTATCCAAGAGCAAAGATATGGAAAACTTTGGTTTAAATTCGGTGTTGAGAGTTTGATGGAAATCTGATGCCTGCTCGACGGCATCTATATATAGAGGTACCGTGATTCTGTCGCACAAAAATTTCGGCCTAGTCTCTTCGACAGACTGGGTCAGCGGTCCGACACGGGTCAATTTTCTTTTTTTTTTTTCACCTCTCGAAGTAAGTACTTAATGGTATTAAAACACCCACATGACGTGCTAATTGATATTTAAATTATGTGAAACGTTTCTGACCAAATTGAAAGGTATAAAATAAAGAGGTTAAACACGGGAAATGATTTTAAATCGTTCGGGGAATTGTTTACCCGAGCAATTTACTCAGTACTTGACGTCCAATTTGATGTGTTCAAGGATTAATTATTAGTTCATTCTCAGTTGAATTACTGTTATTCTTGTATTCTTTATTTCCTGGAAATTGATAATATCGTTAACGCGTGTGTTTCGATTAGCGGAGATGAAAGGTGTTCGAATCCTTTTACTCGTGGCTCTCGCGAGCTGGAGCTCCGTTAATGCAGATTTAGAATGGTGGCAAACGACGTCAGTGTATCAAATTTATCCGAGAAGTTGGAAAGATAGCGATGGTGATGGAATAGGCGATCTACCAGGTGAATATTTTGATCGAAAAGTAGAATCAAATGTTTCTGAATACATGCGCAGAAATTGATATTAATGCTGCTCTGATTTTCTAACGAAAAATTTGATATCGATCGACAAATATAACGAGGTGGTAAATACTCGACGATCCACTAATTATTATCGACCATCTGTCCAGGTATCGAGAGCAAACTGCAGCATCTCGTCGACTCTGGTATTGACACATTTTGGCTTTCCCCGATTTACGAGAGTCCCATGGTGGATTTTGGATACGATATTTCAAACTTCACGTCGATCGATCCAATATTCGGGACGATGGATGACTTTGACAACCTGGTAGCGACGGCCAAGTCCCTCGGACTAAAAGTGATCATGGATTTAGTACCGAATCATTCGTCGGATGAACACGAATGGTTTATCAAAAGTTTGGCGGGCACTGAACCCTATTCGGATTACTATATATGGCATAATGGTACCGAGTTGGAAAATGGAACTATTACTGTTCCCAATAACTGGGTAAGTTATCGTTGTGAATTAATTTTGTCTCCGATGATCCCGTCACTGAATCAAAGACAAGAGAATGCATTTGCTTCACTCGATTTTAGATCAGTTTCTTTGGTGGTTCCGCTTGGACATGGAGTTCGGCAAGACAGGCTTATTACCTTCATCAGTACACCGAAGAGCAGCCTGACCTTAATTACAGAAACGAATACGTTGTTCAGGAGATGAAGGTGAGCGAGTTCAAGACATAAGAAATTCAGGATTTGATGAACCGAGATTTGACACGAACCGTTGAAATTTTTAGGATATCATTGAATTCTGGCTGGACAGGGGCATCGATGGTTTCAGAGTCGACACCATAATGACTCTTGTCGAGGACGCATCATTCCCGGACGAACCTCTCTCCGGGACAACCGATGATTCCACGGATCACGATTACTTACTTCACTATTATACGGAAGATCAAATCGAAACTTATGAGGTGGTTGCTGAGTGGCGCGAGCTTTTGGATGACTATGCTTTCAAGACGGACAATGTCACGCGGATCATGATGATGGAAGCTTACTCAAATTTGACAATGACCCTGCTTTACTACGATTATGGAGCACATTTTCCATTCAATTTCCGATTCATTCGAAGTGTTGACAGCTCGTCAACAGCACAGGAGGTCAAAGAATTAGCCATTGACGCATGGCTGGATAATCTACCCGATAATGCAACGGCGGACTGGGTGGTTGGTACATTTCAATTGGAAAATATAGCGTCTTAAAATTGTGTTAACGAGCTATAGTGGGCGTTATTGGTCCACGGTACTATGAATATTGATTCGTTCATCTTTGCTTGCAGTTGGGAAATCACGACAACAGTCGAGTCGCCAGCAGATACACTCCGGAACAAGTTGATGCGTTGAACATGATCAATCTCCTCCTTCCCGGAGTATCGGTAACCTATTATGGTGAGGAAATCGGTATGGAGGATGAATCGATATCCTGGGAGGACACGGTTGATCCACAGGCTTGTAACCAGGACGAGGACTCGTACGAATCGAATTCGCGAGATCCTGCGAGAACTCCGATGCAATGGGATACGACGACTTCAGCTGGTAAGAAATACGTGGCGGTACAATGTCAATGATTTTACACGATTCCCTTCACAGGATTCTCGACCAATGAGTCGACGTGGCTACCAGTAAACAGCAACTACCTCACTCTGAATCTCGCCGCTCAAATCGACGCTGATGTCTCCCATTACAAGGTGTTCCAAGACCTGACAACCCTGAGAAAAGAGACAGTCATACAAGAAGGGACTGTCAACGTCCAGTTGTTGAGCGACAACGTCATATGTTTCTCCAGGTTAGCATTACTTAGAATGTCTGCCAGATTGTGGTTTCTTTCAGTATTATCATCAATATCTGATAGTTATGTTGACAATCACATAACCCTGAATTATTTCAGGGAGCTGGAATCATCCAGTGAAGATGCAGTTTTTGTCCTGACCAACTTCGCAAATAATACGGAAACGGTTAGCTTAGATGTTTTCGAGAATGCTCCTGACAGTCTAGTCGTTTACATCGCCAGTGTTAACTCAACATTGACTGCTGGGTAAGCAGTTGAATACTTTTCAACCCTGGTTTTGATCATTAAGCTGTGCAGCTTCACCGTTATTCCGTTTGAAAACCTTATCTATCTCCTAACTTAAGTTATTGGTTTGTACTATTTGTTTTTTTTTTCCGTAGCACTGCAGTCTCCCGCAGCAGCGTTGAAGTCTCTGCCTATGCAGGGCTTGTTCTTCGTACTAGTACTGAAAGTAGTGCCAACGTCCTCATCTCCACTGCAACACTCACGCTCTGCATGGCATTCCTGGTATCTCTCCAGTTTTGATGAATTTATAACTTCTAAGACTAAATTATTATTCCTCACAGTACTCAGAACAGGAAAATTTTAATAAATCGATTTGTCAAATTGTAAAATTCCTATCACCACTCTGACTGAATTTCCATCAAACTTTGAAGAGTTTTCAAGATAATTTTTCAAAAATTTACACAAAGTGATAAATTGATCAGAATGAACATATTAGTCACTTGAAGTGACACACTGATACTTATTTTCAATTTATAAGACATCGAAATTTCTAAAATCTTACCATAGTCCAACTCGAAGGGACAACCACTATTCCTACTTATTTCAACATTCACAGATAGAGAATACACGGTGATTTGCTATTGCCAAATAGTGAAACATATAGTCTCTTCATCGTACTTGATCGGCCGTCTAGCGAAGCGTTTTCTTATCAAAATTCAATTTTTAGTATAACAGTTCCTTTTGTAGTCCACCAATCAGCTGCAAGATAAGACCAGATGATACGAACCAGCTTGCAGAAGCTATTGGTTATTGTTTGAACTCGATATAATTTTTAGTCGCATACTCGTGAACTATGTAAAATCGGCATCAATATTCTGACGGTTTGTTGTATGAAGAATTTTCAATCGTTTTTGGCCAAGGGAAAGAAAAAAATTTACGTTCGACAACGTTTTTTTTTTATACGGTTATTTACCGAGTGATTGGAATCTGTGTCGTTGTATCACTGACGAGATTGATTGTTCAAGCTTCGAACGACTAAAAAGAGACCGCCTTGTGTCGAAATTTTCTCTTTTCTTTTGTGCATTAGTGATATCGTTGACATGTGGGTCTTAATTAGGAGAGATTAAAGATATCCTGGTCTCTGCTTTGCTTGGTCTAACGTGCTTGAGCTCTGTTAGTGGGTATTTAGACTGGTGAAAAGCGACGACATTGCCACTACCAGCAAAAGCTACTTACGGCGGTTTCTGAATACTTTTGATTTTGATGCTTTAGAATTCCGAAGAGTTAACAAATGAGTTTAATACACGATAGTTTAGTATTTCCGTACACCGCATTGAACATTATCAATATTTTCATCATCCATGTACGCAACAAGGCACCATAATTAATCATTTCGTTTAAAATTTGAATCAATGGCTAGTGTCTCAATTTAACTAATCCATCAAAATCTAATGCAGTCCAAAACTCATGGAAATTTGATTAAACACATAATTGTAAACAATGATCAATTCACTGGTAGTATTTAGAAGTGTGTATTCATCTATCTTTATGTGACTTGATTCAATTTTACTGTCTTGTTTTATCGTACAATTTTATTGTGGTACCGAGAGAAACGATTATATATTGTTTCGAATAAGGAATAAGGTAAGTTCACATTATTCGGAACTAAAATTATTTTTCAATCCAGAAAATCATGTTAGATTGTGATTTTTTGTATTATGTAATTTGATTAACTACAGCTATGTCTCAACGCGCTATCGAGTATTATCCGAGTGCAAAGATAAAAGAAATTATGGTCAAGATCCGGTGTTGGGAGTTTGATAAAAATCTCTCTGTTCGCCGATATTTATATATAGAGGCACCGTGATTACGTTACGAAAAAGTTAGGCCTAGTCTCTTCGACAGACTGGGTCAGCTGTCCGACACCGATTGCTTTGTAATCAATTTTTTGTTACCAGGTGAGATTTTTTTTTTTTTTTTTATTCCCCGAAGTGAGTACGTGAAAATATTGAACGGCCTACATAACGTGTCGATAATTACTTCAAGTAGATACTACCTACGGGGTTTTATTCCTAAATTATCTGAACCGTGTCCGAACAAATTTAATTGTGTGTGGTGTGAATTGAGAATATTCAAGCACCGGAATTGATTTTGAATCATTTGGGGAAGGGATCATTGATCCTCTACTATAGACAGTAATTTTTACGGTACTTGACGGCCGTTTTAATAAGTTTACATATGAAATAATAGTTTATTTGAAGTATGTACTCTTATTCTTATTGTTTCAACGCTTGTGTTTTAATCAGGAAAGATGAGAGGTCTTCTAATTCTTTCACTCCTGGCTCTGACGAGCTGGAGTTCGGTTAACGCAGATTTGGACTGGTGGCAAACGGCGTCAGTTTATCAAGTTTATCCGAGAAGTTGGATGGACAGTGACGGCGACGGGATAGGAGATATACCAGGTAGATATTATGAACAAAAAATAATCTCTAGTCAATTTTCCAAGCTTTTATGCAAATTTCAAAATTGACCGATAAAAATAACGAGGTGGTAAATTCCTGATGATTCGTTAATTATTATCGACTGTCTCTCCAGGTATCGAGAGCAAACTGGAGTATCTCGTCGATACTGGTATCGACACATTTTGGATGTCTCCTGTTTACGAGAGTCCCATGGTAGATTTTGGATACGATATTTCAAACTTCACGTCTATCGATTCAATATTCGGGACGATGGATGACTTTGACAACCTGGTAGCGACGGCCAAGTCCCTCGGACTAAAAGTGATCATGGATTTAGTACCGAATCATTCGTCGGATGAACACGAATGGTTTATCAAGAGTTTGGCGGGCATCGATCCCTACACGGATTACTACATATGGCACAATGGTACAGAATTGGAAAATGGAACTATCACTCGTCCTAATAACTGGGTAGGTTATTACCGCTGATTAAATTTGCCTCCGACGATCCAATCGGTGAATCGAATACACGAGAATACCTTCGCTTTACTGCATTTTAGATCAGCTACTTTGGTGGTTACGCCTGGACTTGGAGTTCGGAAAGGCAAGCCTACTACTATCACAAGTTCACCGAAGAACAGCCGGACCTGAATTACAGAAACGAATTAGTTGTCCAGGAGATGAAGGTGAGCGATCAAGAGACGATTACCCAAAAATCATCATTCGATTAATCGCTTCCAACTTTCCAGGATATAATAGAATTCTGGTTGGACAGAGGCGTCGACGGTTTTCGAGTCGATGCAGTCGACACTCTTTTCGAGGATGAAACCTATCCGGACGAACCTCTTTCCGGGCTGACTGACGATCCAACGGATTACGATTACACTCTCCACTATTACACAATGGCTCAAGACGAGACCTACGAGATGGTGACCCAGTGGCGCACTTTACTGGACGATTACGCATTCAAGACAGACAACGTAACGAGAATAATGATGATGGAAACTTACGAGAACGTAACGCAAGTAATGAAATTTTACGACGCTGGAGCGCATTTTCCATTCAACTTTTTCCTTATCATGAACGTCAACGGCTCCAACACCGCATCGGAAATCAAGGAATTGGCGATTGACGAGTGGTTGGACAATTTACCCGATAACGTAACGTCGGACTGGGTGGTTAGTAGATTTAAATTTTCCAATATAACGAGTCCCGCGTGAAATTCGTTGATTCGATAATCCCTGGTCGCAGATAGGAAATCACGATAGAAAACGCGTAGCCACCAGATACAGTTCGGAGCAAGTCGACGCGATGAACATGATCAATCACCTTCTTCCCGGAGTCTCTGTCACCTATTACGGCGAGGAAATCGGTATGGAGAACCTGTGGATATCATGGGAAGATACGCAGGATCCGTGGGCTTGTAACCAGGATGAGGACACTTACGAATTGTACTCGCGAGATCCTAACAGAACCCCGATGCAATGGGATGCTACTACTTCAGCCGGTAAGAAATACTCCCGAGTTGCTTTACCTTTCCGATCACCGAGCTGATTTCATTACTCGTCCATCGCTTCGCAGGTTTTTCCACCAACGAGTCGACGTGGTTACCGGTCCACAGCAACTACCTTACCCTGAATCTCGCCGCTCAAATGGAGGCCGAAGTTTCCCACTACAAAGTCTACAAAGCGTTGATTAGCCTGAGACAAGAGTCAGTAATTCAAGAAGGATCGGTAAACGTTCAACTGTTGACCGATAACGTCATGGCTTTCTCAAGGTTAGAATCTACCCCAATGACCATCGAATGATCCCGTTGTTCGGTCTCTGATGACGGTACCAAAGCCACCATGAATCTCAGGTGGCAATTTATTCTGTTGTACTGTAACGAATTCCGTTCCTCAGGGAGCTTGATGGATCCGATCCAGTGATTGTCGTGACGAACTTCGCGAACAACACGGAGACGGTCAGTCTAGATGTGTTCGAGAACGCGTCCGATAATATGGTGGTTTCTATAGCCAGTATAAACTCGGAACTGACTGAAGGGTGAGTGATTGATTATATCGTAACGATAGGGAATTTGATATCGAGCGCGTTCCCGCGTTCCAAAACTTGATATTCTCTGTAATATTTTGATGCTTTGACAGAACCGCGGTTTCGAGAAGCAGTGTTGAAATCTCAGCCCTTTCTGGTATCGTTTTGCGAAGTGGTACAGACAGCGGTGCCAACGCCATTCTATCGAGCGCATTCTTCACTCTACTAATGGCAGTCCTTGCTCGCTCAATTCGCTGCTGATTCAAACACCTCGATGAATGTAATCGCCTCGCTTAGTTCATCGTATCGTAACCGTTGCGATCACATCATCCTCACTTACGAGGTTTGGTTGTAGAATATTAGTATCGTCGTTGTCGTCGTCGAATGTTGAGGCGATTGTTATCCGTTCAGGTTATCGTTAATTGGAACGAATCGATGAATCGGTTATTGGCTAATCGGAATCTGGAGGACACAATAAAAAAAATTAAAAAAAAAATACTGAGGAATCGTGTATTTTCAGTTGTAAAAATTATCTGAATTTATCAAAAACTATTTTTCGTTTAATTCAATTCAGTATTGTGTGTCTGATAAGATTAGCCAAAGATCGTTGATCGCTCAGCGAATGTAATGAAACACCCAAGCGTTGCAGAATGCGACGTAAACATGTACATATAATAGCAATAACATTACATAAGGTATATTACCCTACAAGATAATACAATACTCGAAGTTATCACGAGCTACATCGAAAATGTAATTTGTGTTGAAATTGTGCGTGTAAGAAAATAAATCTAAAACACTTCTTTCACCAATTCAGACAGAAGTTAATCGGGGTTTTTAATTTCAGTCGAAATGATTGAGGAAAAGTATCAAACTTATTCAGAGAAACGTGTTCAACATTTCAATGGAAAACATTGTTCAGACTTTTGCGGTAATTTACAAAAGTTTAATTTTTTACGTATCTTGATTCGAAGACGAGAGTTAAAATAAACGTTCACTGCTAGATTGTAGTAGATAGGCTTCAAAAACGACAGGATCTGCGGTACGATTCGGTTGAAAATTTTATCACGTGCGTACAGGTATGTGAAATATATGCGTAACGTGAATAAAGTGTTGAAATGAAATTTCTTTCTTGCCCTAGTAACAAGATGGACACGAAGGAGGAGGGGGTCAGTCAAGGATAAAATTTACCAGCGAATGAAAAGAAGAAAAGATGAAAATATGTCCGGAATTCAATAACAGCATTCTTGTCGTCGCTCGACGTTTGACCGTCGCGTAGGCGTCGGTTCGTTTACCGAAACTCGAGGGGTTGTCGGGAAACTTTGTCGACTTCAACGGGCGAAGGATCGAAAATAAGAGAGATAAACGGAAAACGGCAAATTCGATGACAGCTAAGGATCGGAGGTGCCTCGGGCGGTTTTGTTTAACCATATTGAAGAAGCCTCACGCGTGTAGTAAAATTGTAAAATCAAGGTTTATTATAAAAGTAGAGTTCAAGCAAGTCGAGTTGAATTTCGTTAAAAAAATCTCTTCCCAACGAGGCAAGGAGTTATATGCATTAAAATGCAAATTTAAATATCGTAACTTCGGTTAGCGATAACTTTAGAAAAATTAGTTTCTTGTTTCAGTTTTTTAATACCAAAGTCGACCCGGTCGTCCAATTTTGTTTAATCAATTATTATTGATTTACAGGGATTTTTGGTGAAAAAGTTATCTAAAAATGTTGGAGCAGCGTAATTTCTCTGAAGTGATCATAGCGCCGTTTTTTCAACCGATATTCATGGGCTTCTTATTTTGTTCTATTCCAATAAAATACGTACTGTTTCGATGAAATTCAACGCAACTGTCTAAGATCGCAACTTTAGAATGGTTATAGTTCATCACTTTTCGCATAAAAAATATCATCAACCGTGTTTTGTACAATATCCGAGGTCCTCGCAATGCAAAACGGATTAATAAACGCGACCGAGCCCGCAGTCAAGTTCGTTCGTACAGTTTGATAAGTGTTTTTACGCGATTTCAACACTATCGCATACACCGAGCGAGCAATAAATGGCTGTGAATTTTTCTTTAAAAGTGCAGTATCGTTATCTCGTGAACGATTTTCCACTGAATGGCTATGTTTGCCATTGGGTGATATTATCGCTGCTGCATGGCAATCACAGTTTCACAATTTTAAAAAAGGGATTACTGGTAGAGAATTTTTACCAAGCCTCCGGTAATCAAGCTGCACCCAGAGGCTTCGAGGTATAAATGGAACGCAACGAGAAGGGCGTGCACAGTGTGTCAACGATGGGGTGCCTGCATGCCGTTCTCTTCTTGTCTCTCGGTTCCCTAGTTGTCGGGGAAATAACGAACAAGGGATGGTGGAAGGACACGGTCTTCTATCAAATCTACCCCCGAAGTTTTATGGACTACAACGGAGACGGCGTCGGTGACCTAAAAGGCAAGAATGAAACTCAATCCTTGTCCCAAAGTGAAAATAATCCCCGACTAACAGTCCTCCAATAATTCTACGTTAAAGGCATCACGTCGAAACTCGAGCACTTTGTCGACGCTGGTATCGGAGCGGTGTGGATATCACCGATATACACGAGTCCCATGGTGGACTTCGGGTATGACATAGCAAATTTCCGGGAGATAGATCCGATCTTTGGTAACCTCGCCGACTTCCAGGCACTCACTGCCAAGGCCAAGCAGCTGGGAATCAAGGTCAGCTTTATGCCGGACGATAAGATCCGAGGAGACGTAGTTCCGTCAAGCATGAACAAGTATCCAGCGCAAAAATCGAGATGCACATTTAGCTGGAGACGTCTTCTCGAGGCCTGCCATCTGGGCACGAACCTTTTCTCGTCCTCAACTTTACTCTGAAGGTTTTTTGACCGCAGGTGATCCTCGACTTTGTTCCGAACCACACGTCGGACGAGCACGAATGGTTCAAGAAGAGCGTGCAAGGTATTGCTCCCTATGACAAGTATTACGTATGGCGAGATGGCACAGTTGATGATGACGGTACTCGATTGCCACCCAACAACTGGATTAGCGTCTTCAGCGGCCCGGCATGGACGTTCAACGAGCAGAGGGGACAGTGGTACTTTCACCAGTTCGCCGAACAGCAACCCGATCTGAACTATTTCAACACGTTAGTGCAGTCGGAAATGAAGGTCGTTGAGGTTATATAAAATCTGGCAAAACGCTCGGTCAGACTTTGAGATTACCATTGATTTCGGCTGTTGCAGAATGTGCTGAGCTTCTGGCTGAGCCTAGGAGTCGATGGTTTCCGAGTGGACGCCGTGCCGCATCTGGTCGAGGTTGAGGACCTCACAGACGAACCACTGAGCAACACGCCGGGAGTGAATCCGAACGACTATCCGTACCTGGACCACATTTACACCAAGGATCACGAGCTCACCTACCAGATAATCAAGGAGTGGAAGGATCTGCTCGACGATTACGCGGACAGTACGAACACCGACGAGAAGGTAGGTGGAAGAATTGGCGCTAATTGAGCTTCATTACCGACCCGCTTCGCCGTTCTAGGTGTTGATGACCGAGGCGTACACGGACCTGCCCAACACCATGAGGTACTACGACTGCGGGGTCCAAATCCCGTTCAACTTCAAGTTCATAATGGAGATCAGTAACGACTCGACAGCCGTGGACTACAAGAACGCGATAGAAACTTGGCTGGACAACATGCCGAAGACGGGAGTGGCTAATTGGGTCGTGAGTGAATGTTTTTCCGAACCGATTTTCGTATCGATCTTCAACCGAATGTAATTTCCTCCGCTCTCTTGCAGATGGGTAACCACGACCGCAGTCGAACAGCCTCTCGATTTCCGGATCGAGCCGATCAAATGACGATGCTGGCGATGATACTACCAGGGGTCGCGGTCACCTACAACGGCGAGGAAATCGGCATGACCGACACTTGGATATCCTGGGCTAACACGCAAGACCCCCAGGCCTGTAATACCGATCCCGATCGCTACGAGGTTCATTCCCGAGATCCAAACCGATCACCGTTCCAGTGGGACGCTACAAAGAACGCGGGTTAGTTGATATCTCAATTAATCGTCATACGATTTTTCAATCGATTATTCAACCGATCACCGACCGATCTCCAGCCGATTTCTTACCGATTTTCACCCTAATGCAGGTTTTTCGACCAGCGCAACTACTTGGATACCGGTCAACAGCAATTACCTGGTGTTGAACTTGAAGCAGGAAAAACAGGACCTGATTTCTCATTACAAGGTTTACCAAGCGCTGACGAAGCTCAGAAAGGAAACGGTGCTTAGAGAGGGTGAATACGAGGTGAAGATCGTGAACAATCAGGTGCTCGCCGTGATTCGTACGCACGTTGAAGGAGGTGTTACTGAGAAAGTGATACTTTTGATAAACTTCGACAATAGTGTCGGGAAGACCGTCGATTTAACGGCGTCAAGTATTGCCGATAAATCGGCAAAGACGAGCGTCTACACTTCAAACGTTCAGTTCAGAACCACCGTCGGGTAAGCTGGATATCTTATTTCGGTCCTTCTTTTCATACAAACCTAGTTTCCCGTTCATCACGATTATTTTCGCAATTGTGTTTTTTTTTTTTCTCACAGCGCTGAAATCGACGCTACGAAGATTCAACTTCCGGCTAAGGCGTCGATCGTTCTGCTCTCTCGCAGTGGTGCTGCCCACATAACCGGTAGTATTTTCTTAATGATTTTCGCCCTCGTCATTAAACACTTCCTGATACAAAGCGATTGAAAATTGTGAATCGCAAGGAGAGACAATTATTTTTTCTCTATTCATCGTCAAATGGGAATCCCGATGAAGACTAAAAGTGCGTAACCATACAAGTCGTAATATAAATTTTGTACATACACGCGTCTTAGGAAATATTATTTAATAAGAAAAAAAAAAAAATCATCGCGTATCGATAATACATGACAACGCTTTGATGTAGACGACTTTCATTCGCTAACAATTCCCCCCCCTCTCACTAATCATACCACAGGATGTATTTGCTGACGAAAATTCATTTGAGTCAATAATAATGTAAAAATTTTCATTCAATTTATTCATTCAATTATTATTCTGTTCTTTCGTACCGATTTTTTCCAACTTCTTTCATCTTTCAATCGAAATTGAAAACGAAGCGTGATCAAACGCGTTGCGACAAATTCATAGCATCAAAGATGATTAATAAAAACAGCAATTATAATACGTACAATAATGTACATCCTCGAATCACGGAATGAAAAATAAGGTAAAAATTGAATAGGAGAAAAGAAGAAGAGGAGGAAAAAAGAAATTCACAGGCTCTTATATTCGAGGCACGAATTTATCCTGGCAAATCTTTTCTCAAAGTACAAGGGGGTGGAGGTCTCCTTTATTGCGTACGCAGGAACGGACAGGAGAGTTGAACTGAGGAAGAGAAGAAGAAGAAAAAAAAAACCTCAGGTTGCCATGCCTCTGTAAATTTACACATTTTCACCACAAGTATGTATGTACACGGTAAAGCACGTGTGTTGGTATACTTATGTGTTCACCTATGTACGTATATATGTTTCCTCCCCTCCCCTCCCATGCCTGTTCCTTATAAATTTCCGCAAACGATTCCGACAACTTGTGGGAATTCGCCAACCGTATGTACATTGCACATAGTTAGATATGTATGTATATAGATACGTGCGTATGTAAGGTGTGTATATTCAACGGTTTCCTTATACGTCTTGCGCTTCTTACCACCAAATGGAAAGTATGAAGACGGGACTTAAAGCTTCACAGAATCCTGGAGTTTGGTCTCGCGATATTGGAAGGATTGAGAAAGATTTGCATATCAAACGTCAATTTTTGATATCTACCTTACCAACGGACGGTAATGTTTATCGGGTGAAATAGTAGACGACATGTTTTTTATGGTCGATATCGAAATTGACTAGCTATTTTGATTGATTACGGCGATAAAATTCAGGGAAGAAAGAGAAAGAGAGAGAGAGAGAGAGAGAGAGAGACAGAAAGAGATAAACAAAAAAAAAAGTATAATAACGTGAGACAGCAGAACAAGAGATAAAAAACAAGTAAATTGATTCCATTATTGGCACGGAAACGCGTTTAATTCATCTTTTATTTAATAGTACCGCAACTCATCTCAATCGAATTATATTTCCAGCGGGATACTGACGAAGTGACGACGTCTACTATAAGAGATATATGTATATAGAGAGAGAGAGAGGGATAGAGAGGCAGAATAAGTGAGCTTTTATTAGATCGTACGATCATTGGGATATGATTCTGTCCCGTAAGCATGTCTACGTTCGTTTTACCGCCGGTGTTTTTCTTACCCCGGCACGAACAAAACTGAATAAATAAATGAAAGGGGAAATAGATAAAAACGAGGGGTGGGGGTGAGATTAATACAGATCCAGCATCAACATTAATTCTCATCAATTATCGTGATATTATATCTCCTCGATACTGTACGAATTTGGACCTGAGATTAAACTGCTTCTTTAGACACATCACTGAGCTTTAAAGTAACTTTCAGAAGTAATTAACAGAAACGAGAATATGTCAATAATTATTGCGAATAATTACATTCGAATTGAAAATGAAAATGACAGTATGATGTTGAATAAAAAAAAAAAAAAGTGGATAATATCCGATACACAGTTTTATTTTATTCGTTTGAATTCTGTCAAATTTTTTTCAATCAGATATCCAAGAATAACTTGAAAAGTTTTGATACGGTGAATCGAAAAAAACAAAACAAATAAATAAATGAATACAGCATTCGAATAACTGTTTTCGTAATAAATAAAAACAATTTGAAAGTTGGGAAATTTTTTTTCTTTTCTTTCAAGTATCGGGAATTTCTTAATATCATGTGGTAAAATAATTTTATAAAAAATCGTCCAATAAGCTTATCGAATATTATATATATATATATATATATATATATACAATATATGTATATATACATCGTACAGGGGGGTGAAAATGATGAAAGAATAAGACGAAATAAAAACTGACAAGTAGCTATTATGAAAAGGGAGGAAAGGGAGCGAAAAATTATTACAAGAACGTTTCTGCACGCGCCGATCGGTACGTAGGCGAATAATTAGAGGTCCTCCGCAGAAAGCAGGGGTATAGAGGTAAGAGGCTTATAAGCCCGTCCTCCACTCCCATCGAAGAAGAACCTTTGTGGAGCTTACGTAATCCCGAATGGTATAGCGACCCTCTTCGTAATAGGTATTACCTACCTGTTCGCCCACCTCGTCGGGGGTTTCGCAACCTTTCGTATCGCTGTTGCCACGGTACCGGAAAATTTAAAGAAGAGGAGGATCAAGGATTCTGCCCAATATCAATAGCGAAAAACGTCGGGAAACCGAGAGTCGGAAACTGGAAAATCACCGTCATTCGTCGTATGCCTTATTTTGCCTGAACGGTGAATAAAAGAAATAATAGAACTAGATTTTATACACTGAGAAAAATTTCATTTGTTACAGTAACTAGAAAAATTCAGTAAAACAGGTATCGTTAAAAAAAACTGTTTGAATACTGTTGGAATTACAAAAAACGATGTACGCCTAACCATTTTGCGCTATCGTCGATCCTTTTTTGGTAATCGCAACGCAAAATCAGTTTCTGAGGTTTACTCTACTTTTTTAGCTAAACAAGGCTTTCATGTCAATTTATTCTTGCACAATCATTAAATTTTTGCAACGGTTGCGAGAAAATCTAGCAACAGTGATCGTAATGAGAAAGAATGGTAATGGATTCTAAACTTTCCGGTAACAGCTAGAAAACTAATTTTCATTTTCTACCTAGAAGTATATTTTTCGATTTTGGTAAAAAATGAAAATAGTTAAGGACCGAGCGGTAACCGGAACTAAAAATTTCTCTCAGTGTACACTTCTCCAATAGCTGTGATAATTATTCAGATTTTTCCAATGAGAATTGTAACGCAAGGAGCTTTTCGAATAGCACCAAGTTTCGAAGTTATTTTCAATAATACCTGGACACATATGGAACGTAATTGATTAGAACCAAGTCAAACGCACTTGTTTTATGGAGCAATATTACAAGTTCAAATTTCAAGTAAATCTAAAAAAAGTCTAGAGTTTCACTGCGATGTTTCCTTAAATGTTTTTATTGTAAAACTTGTCAAATTGGTATTTTCATTACTCATACAATCATCTTTTATTTGATCAATTTGCGCTTTCAAATTTCAGACCGGCAATTTTTCAAATTTCGTTTTTTTATAATAATTACATATCGTTGAAAAATTAATAAACCACCTAGTATAACTTAACAACCAATTGAATCGTCTTGTAATCTTCTCGCAAAATTGATTATTCGTCTAATTTATCGAACCGTTAATTAGGTAGTTATATACTTGCGTAATTAAATTGCTTACTCAATTACCATCCGGTAGTTTCGTTCAGTACATTTTCGTAGCCAAGAATATCTTTAATAAAAAAAAAATGAGTAAAAAAAAATAAACCTCGCGGTGATGAATAAATTTCACCTAACCATTTCCTCTTGTAATTTAGTTAACAGGAAAGAGAGTGAGAAAAAAAAAACAAAAAAACAAACAAATTTGACCCTGCGGCGTGTGTTTTCGCCAAATTATAATTACGAATGCAGCAGCGGTAGAAGCACCAGCCGGATGCGGGTTGCAGAATTGCTAATTATCATTCCCCGCACAGAAGCTAATCGCCGAAGGATCAAAGTGAGGATCAGAAACAAGCAGGAGAACCCGCAGGAGTTTGCGGTTCTGTATAACAACAGAATACCTTATATCCTATACAGAATACCCTATATGTATATATATATATGTATGTACGGAGAGGCAAGACGACACGTTTCTGCTCTGAGAAACTTGAATAACAACACGAGTTCCGCTCACGATCAGCGCGAAAAATTTCGATACCCGATGCGAAGAATAATAAATTAACTTTCGTTCTACTTATTTATTTATTCCCTCACTGAGCGAAATCTCCAAACCCTTTTCCAGCAGCTTCGTTAAATCTTGAAACACAATGAAATGTTTTAAAACAAACTTTGCATCCTGATTTACAAGTCGAGAAAGAAGAAAAAGGAAAATTGTGTCGACCGTGATTATTTGACCCGAAAATATCTCTCCTTTGTATATTTTCATTAATATTGTACAAATTATTCGATACAACGCTGCTTACGATTTCTGCGTATTCTTGTTTTTTTTTCTGAAATATTCTATCACGGAATAATTGTAGAAAATGTGAAAAAACCTATCTTTAATTAATTGAAATTATCGACTGTAATACATTTCGTGGAATTAATCCGCGGTATTTTTGATTTTTTTTTTTTTTTGATTTCACTTCCAATCAAATAAGGTTTCGTTAAATTAAATATAACGCAAATTATAATCTGTGGAAAATCGAAGGCCAAAGACGGGCTTCGCAGAATCACAGATTGAACGACGACATGCGGGTGAGAGGTTTCGCATTTTTTTTTTTTTTTGGTTTTTTTTCTTCTTTTTTTTTCTATACTTCAACTTTGAAAATTGTCGAAAAAATTACGTCTCCGTATATAAATATTGACATGCTTTCGGGATGGGTAAATAAACTTCTGCATATACATGCACATATATGTATATATATACACGTAGATTACCTGTGAAAGGGGTTGAAGATAATTTTCCCGGTAAATACACAACCGCTGCGAAGCGAAAGTATTTTGGATTGGTATATTGCCTCGGGATCAAGGCTGTGCATACACACATATATACATACATACAGGACATACGCTTTGCAAATTCGATAAACGAGCCGGCTGGCAAATATATGTTCAAACTAGTATATTTACGTTTTCATTCCACCCTTAACGCACGTTTTACGTATATTTTCACGAGTCAAAGCTGCTCAAGACTCATCCTTTGTAGAACTATAAGGATATGAAAAGGGTTTAACCTAATTTTGAGGGATGAATTCGGAGACCCTCGACTATGCAAACGTGTCAAGGATAAGGTGACATTTTTTTACGCTATTCGTCACTCCTCAATTCGGTCGGCTTTTTATTTATTTATTTATTTAATTTTTTTTTGTTTATTATTTGCGCGTTGTGGAAAATTACACCGAACCGTTTAATTGATTATTCGATGTTTTTTAATCTCTTTAAAAATCTAATAACAAAAAATACTCGAATTATAAACGAATGCTTGAATATCGATACGAATAGCTTGGAATTAGTTGAAAATCTATAAGGTTTGTGTGTTTGATTTCATTTTGAGATAGGTAATTTTTTAAATGTTTCGTCAAGAAATCCATTCTCTGTGAGAAAAAAAAAAAGAGAGAGAGAGCGATTTGAAACACGAAGAATCGATATTTCGTATCGTTTTTTTTTTTTTCTTCTTCTTCTATTAATAAAGAAATTATCGTAGCTCGCGATTATGATAATTCGATAAATACCAAATGCGCGTCAATATCGTGATAAAATTAATAAACAACGTTGTGTAATTGCTTCTTCTTTTTCTTCGCAAATAATAAACCTCGATTTGTATTTCGTTAAATCGTCTGGAATTCCCCCATAAACGGCCTCGTCCCTAAACGGATCAGTTTCCGTTCGTTTCTTCGTAAAATTCATTCGTTTATCTAATTATCCGATCGTTTCCATTTCACCGAAACGATCATAAATTGTTTTCCCTTCGTCGTTGCAATTACTTCGATATCAGGTAAACGAACAACGGTAAGAAACGGACAAAGAGAGCGATAGAGAGAGAGAGAGAGAGAGAGAGAGAGAGAGAGAAACAAATGAGAAAAAAAATTGAAAAGTAATGGAATAAATTCAAAGACTTTTTCTTCAAGATCGTTCGTCATTCCCAATTTATCATTTATCTATACGACAGGGGCGGGGGGCGGGGGGGATTTCGTTGCTGGTCCAACTTCGGGGTAACTTACAACAAAAAAAAAAAAAAAAAAATACAAAAATAAAGAATGCGAAACAATAGAATGAGACACGAAGATCTATAATTTATAATTCAGCGTCGAGAGATCCATTCGGTTCGTGATCGCGTGGAATGAGTAGAGAGAGAGAGAGGAGGTGAGAGGAGAGAGGAGAGAGGAGAGACTCCTCTAATAAAGGGTGAACCACACCATCCAAGTGCACCGTCGACGACTCGGCTAAGTCAACCGTATTGCTTGCTTAGCTGACTCGATCCCTCGACTCGAGATTACTTTCAGCACGTTTCTGCAGCCCCGGCAACAAACCGACGTAAACTAACCGCCTGGCGTTTTTTCTTCGTTGTGAGGGTTTTTTTTTTTTTTCTTCTTGTTTTTTTTTTCTACGTTTTTTTCTTTTCACGCACGAGTCAATGATCCGGGTGGGGTGGAAAAATGTGAAAGAGGAAAAAGTCGTCAAATTACCGACACGGTTGAGAAAACGTCGAAAAGATCCGTAATTTCACGCAAAAGATGTCTCGGTGAAAAATGAAAATTGCGAACCCGAGGATGTGAAAAACAATTTGAAAGGAATGATTTTTTTTTTTTTTTTTTTTTCTACAACGGATTAGATTACGAAGTATCGATCAATCGCGAAAATAAGAGAGAGAGAGAGAGAGAGAAAAAGTTGACTATTCAAATTTTTGCCATTCCGTATTCTTTACGTTTTCGATTTTATACCGTTTTCTTCGCTGTTTTCAAAACAGCAAAAGCACGAGGTAAATACATTCACCCCTTGACAGATTGTTAACTCGATAATTTACTTATGTCAACAAGCACGATGTGACGCAAATTAATTGAAAACTGAATTGGGACGGAAGTTTGGCACACGTTAATTATGTACGGTGGCTTGTTTATCGGGAGAAGAAAGAGAAATTGGAAAAAAAATAAATAAACGAAAAAAAATAAAAAAAACCACCGGAATAACAATTTCTTTTCACGGAAATTCCGAAGAAACAACACGTTCATTTAACTGTGTATCATTCGACGGACAATCATTTGGGATTTTCAAAGATTTTATTACACCGGGAATGTAAATCTATACAAAAATAAAAAAAAAAAATCATTTGCAAAGACACGAAACAATCGAAAAAACTTTTAATAACTTGTCGTGGTTGAAAGATTGAGGGCTTTTTTTTGCGCAGGAGAAGTAACGATAAAATTTCGCTGAAAGATTACATTTCAAAATGACGATTGAAATTTTTTATCTTTTTTTTTTTCAATCAAAATTTTTCTTCCATTCATTCATCTGCATCGAATTCTTTTCGAAAAACGAAAGTATATATTTATCATTCATCGATACCACCACGGTTGTCTTAATCTCTGAAAATTTTATGCAAATAAAAATTTGTACTTTCATTAATAGAAAATCGCGTGTGATTTGTAAACTGAAAATTACATCCGTTCATTCTTTTATTCAACATTATTCCGTGATTACTATGTAGAAAAAAAAGAAAAAAGTAAACATTTGCAAAGTTTTTTTTTCACGTGCTGTGAAACGTCGTTTTACATCACCGTATGGCTATTTCACCAAAAACCATATACTTCAGCCTCTGAATTTTTATTTTCCCACTCTTGAAAATTCACGCAACTTTTTACGTACACGGATACACATGCGGTGTATATACGTATACGATATTAAAAAGTTATGAAAACGCGTGAGTATCAGCGATAAAAAAAAATTTTATATCGGAGTTGTAAAATTGCTCTAGATACGTGTAAAACAACGCGTGCTGGAGATGAAAGAGCAAGAGACGCGACGTCGAAAGTTGAGCTTACCGATGCCATCTGTGCGACCCGTATTATACGAGGAGAATCCGGATATCCGTTTGTTGGACGCCGCCGGAAGTGGGAAATAGTCGGAAGCTCGAATGAATTTCATAAATATTTTCAAACTCGCCTTTTGTATTTTTCGATTTCATTATCGTTAGCGACAGATATTAATTTACCAAAGTTATCGTTCCTCTGTAATTAAATGGCAATGATTTATCATTTTTGTAAATTTTTTTTGCCACCTGATAATAATAGTAACAATGATTTATTATTATTGCTATTATTGTTATTATTATTATTATTGTTATTTGAACTAAATAATTCGAAACTTTTCAAATTCGTTACTTCAACCCCGCCCCGTTATTTATTTTTATTTTTATTCAATTTTTCTTTCTGCCGTCATCCGTCATTCAACAATTTTTGTTTCCGAAATTTCTCCAATTTCTTTGCTTCACATTTTATCGCCCGGCATAAAGATATAGTAGTTTTAATTCAAACGATATTTTGCAGGACGATAATCATTGTATAACTAGGTATACACACACACACGCACACACACACGTTTCATGAGATACTGAATGATCGCATGGATTGCGTAATACGAAACTTTTATAACCCGCACGCAAAGCGTATATATATATATATATATATATAGTATATACAATATACAATCTGGCTTTTGATTCTATCAGGATACATAAATTCTTATAACGAGCCCGAATGAGTATCACTTACGTGTAAATGTGTATTCACACCTATGTATACGCATATCAAAGTGTATCGCATACGAAGTAGCGTAAATTTTTTTTTTCTCCAAGTTTACAACATGCATATGCAAATTGCCCAAGAATTGCAATGCATTAAAAAACAATTCAAGTCTATATTATATACATATAAGTATAATATAGGTACGTGTACAATCAAGTTTATATTTATGGAATGATGAGATGGCCGACGAGGTTTCATCGACGAAAAAAAAAAAAAAAAAAGGAAAAAATTCAGACCGATGATGCACGTTTTTGTAATATTTTGTTTGTTTTTTTTTTTTTTTTTTTTTTTAATTATTTTGTTTTCTCTCATGTTCGAAGAGTTTCTCTTCGCGGAAGATATTAACAAATTTCGAAAATACAATTTGCAGATGTCCCGTCGGTGCAACGAAGTTGAGCGCGTGCTCGATATACGATAATATGGCGGAAAATTGAAGGAAAAAGGTGAAGAAAACGAAAAAAAGAAAAACGAGGGATGAAAATAAGTAAAAGAAAAAAAAAAAAAAGAAAGAAAAATCGTGACCGGGTTAGCGTGACAATACCTGGCTAGTTAGAAGACGCGAGGCTTCAGCTTCGTTCGCAGCGAATATTAGAAAGAAATACGGGTTAAATTGGATTCACGTCACGTTCGAATCGATTCGTCATCGTGTATATACATATATATTAGAGTAACGCAGGAAAAGTCACGTGGTGGTTGAAGAAAGACGTAAGAATGCGAAAGCTGTAAAACAATGTCGTAAAAAGATTGAAAAAAAAAAGAAAAGAAACAAAACCATTCGCGTAACAAATGATTCTTAATATATACGATAGTCGATGAATATTTCGACAGAATTATTCAACGAAGGTATTATAAATTAGACGATCAACGGAGAGTTTTTTGTTTTTCTAGAAACTGTTTGACGAATAATGAGTTATCGTATTTCCGAATTATTTTTAGCCCCACCCCTGAATGTGATAGAATTTATCCGTCACGTTAGGATTTCGATAATAATTCGATCGAAAGATTTCTCGTTCTACGAATATTGTACTTTTTGACTTGTATGTTATTTTCCAAACCGTTTCATAAGCTAGAATGAAAAAAAAATTCATGCCTCGTTTTATGATCCTTAGAATATCGTATCGTTGAAAGGAAAGAAAAAAAAAAAAAAAATTTATCACACCTGCAAGTTAGCCATAAAAAAAATATTTACAACCCGAAAATTTCACATTCTTCACGTTCGTCAAGATATATTTCGTACCTTTCCTCATTTCAAACGTTTCGTCCAAGTTAATGTCGATTTGACAAGGATATTTTCATTTTATTAATCCGTCCCAAATGGTAAATAAAAAAAGATTAATAACTAAGAGAAATAATTTGAAACTTCCAGCTTAATACGGGGAGAATTTGGGAAATGAAATAAAAATCTTAAAGAACTTTGGCCTTTTTTTTTTTTTTTTTTTTTTTTTCAACCCCATATAAGGACGTACCATATAACACCCATACATACATGTATTATATCACAAGTATAAAAGGTATTTCTATTCGTACCGCATAACAGTTAGTTTATTCGTGCTCGGCGTTTGGTGACGAGATAAACCGAATGATCACAGTTATTCGTCTGTCTAATTTTGACCGGAAATTTATTATTACTATTCGTTAGCTACGCTCCCGGTTGCTGCAGAGGAATTGATTTGATAGAGACGATCGGGTCGGATAGACGCTGTATATTTATATGTGCATTGTGTATAATATAATATATAAACATCAGGGTGTTTGAAGGTAGAAAAAATAAAATGAAAGATCGATTTTCCACCATGATGCAACTGGAACAGTTAATTCGGTAGAAAAAAAGAATTCTGTCTAAAGATGGTGATTTTAGATTGAGAGAAGGATCGGGCTTATTTGATTTTTCATTTTTGTTTAAACAATTTTTTGATTTCGTGAATAAACAAGTTGTATAAATTAAATTTTCCATATTAACTTGTAACTATTTTATGAGATTGAATTATTAATAAAAGAGTCTTCCGAAACGTTTATCAAACATCAAACAAACGGTGACTCGATGTTACAAGCGTGGGTCTTCTTTACGTTGTAAATTGATATTTTGATCGATGTAAGCGATGAGTGAAATTTTTTTTTTGTTTCACAATTCATCAACAATCGAAGAAGAAATGTGAAATAGCGAAAAATTTTATCCGCTCATACTTGAAATTCTTATCAGTTTGACGGAATTTCTTTTTTCCCACGCAAAGTGTTTTTTTTGTTGAACAAACTACCAAAACAAGACGTATATATTTTTGAATCCTATCCAGAGGCTTCAAAGATAAAAAAATATGGTCAGAAATGGGGAAATTGATTGGGGGTTGAGTTAAGAGTTTAATTAATCGGTAGATACGACTTTCTCCTACCGAATTCAAACATAAAAACCTACGTCAATAAGTACAATAAAATCGTATCTTCGAACGTTTAATTTCAATCGAATTATACGATTTGTACTGAGAAAAATTTCATCTGTTACGGTAACTAGAAAAATTCTGGAAAACCGGTATCGTTAAACAAACTGTATGAATATTGTTGAAATTAGGAAAAACGAAACCCTCGAATCAACCGAGGTAGGTACGCGATTTCAAGAGTCAAGTAATTACCGACGTTGTATAAAAGCCGCCAACCCTCCAACAACCCCTTGTCATATATCAAGATCAAACAGCATTTGCGGATCACGCAAACCCGACGCTGCTCATTTCCTTTCATACAATTCCGCAGTTTCTCCAACTTAGGATCAAGTACTGACCTATTTACGTTATGTATACATTCGGTTATTTTTCCATTCAATTATCTCGGCTTATGCTGACTTTGTCAATCAACTGGTTAAATGTTTGAATAATTATTCCGTTAGCTAGTCGTTTGATTTGTTTAATTTTTAATTTTTTATTTTCTTTATTCTTTCAATTCGATATAATTGTATCGGTTTTACTCAATAGTTCTGTGATTTTGTTGATTTCGTTGATTAATTTATTCAATCATCTAGTTAAACGTATATATTGTATATATTACATAATGAACGTATTTACGTTACAAATCCAGGTAGGTACTTGGAAACGATCGACAAATCAATTGTGAAATAAATTGCCGTGTAAAATGTTTTTGCCGTTATAAAAGTCCTGGTGAACATGGAAAATTCCTGAATACACTTGTACACGGAACAGAAATTTTGCATTGACGGTAGAGAAGAAATAAAAAAAAAAAAAAAACAAATAAAACGAACGATCTGCCAGAGAAACGGAGACGAACCGGTGAGAGAGAAAAAGGTAAACTGGGAATAGTGGGTGGAAAAAAAAAAAAAAAAAAAAAATTTCGCTTCGCAGTTTTCCACGCATATGCCTGTGCATACGTATAACTTGTTAGAATCGCACGATGCGGGGGGGGGGGGGGAATACGATCGACGAATAGCAAAATGGGCGAGTTGTCACCTGAATTGTAAATTTTTTTTATTTTATCAAGGATCGACTCACACATATACACAATATGTATATACATACGTGTATGTAATATGCAACATCGTAAACTGTGAATGGAAGAATAAATAAATAGATAAAAAATTTCTTGATCGCTTTACGGTTACGATTTACGTATAATGCATGTTACATACACGTGGTGTAATACAGTTTTACCTGTAATACTATCAAAGATCGTTCAGCGGGTAGTATCGACTTGGAATTATTACAGCTGTAATACTTAGACGCGTTGATACGGCAAATGTACGGGCAATAGAAATTTTATCGCATTTTTGGTATGGGTATATATATATATATGTATATATATCTCGCTCAGGGTATAAGATGCCTCGAAAATCATTTGGAATTAAAGGTAAGAAGGGATTCGAATTATTCGAAAATTAACAAATACGCAATCGTCATAAATATACCAATGTTTTCACGCATACAAAGAGAGAGAGAGAGAGAGAGAGAGAATTTATCAAGTCTGCTTTTAAAATAGATAATTCGGTCTTGTCCGAAAAATTTGAAATAATACTCTCTCTCACTTTATTCATCTAGATACGAAGTATAAAAATGTTTGTATCCAAGCTAGTTTTAACCCCGATGTTTTCGCAGTAATAAGAACAAAAAAAAAAAAAAGAAACAGAACGATCTGATAATATCGATCCAAAAACTTGCGGGGGAGAGAGAAATCAATACCTAAAAAAAAAAAGGGAGAAAAAGAATAAGAAGAAGAATCGAAGCTCGATGCAGGGAATGAATATTTTTTTTTTGGGACCAAAAAGAAAAACCAAGTTTCCTTAATCTTTCCTCAAGTTCCCGTCAAGAATCGTTTCGTCGGGGTTGAATTTTGCGGATAGTCGATAACGACGGCGCGTGTCTAATCAAAGCTGAACGCGGTGACGCAGGGCAATTTATGCTCTCATCCCGCATGATCCCGGCATACGGCACAGAGGAATCCCGAGAGCAGGTATTACTGAACATCCCTCTTACGACGGCCGCTGAATCAGAGAGTCGGTGGTTATGGATAGGGTGAGGGTGAGGGTGAAAGCTTTCCCTCCCCGCCCTCTTCGAGGAGGCCTGCAGCCGGCCCTGTAGTGTCTACACGTAAGCCGATGATCCATCGATCGATCCTTGATCAGGCGGGAATTATACGCGATGCCAGGAATAGTCTCTGGTTTGCTCTGGCTGTGGCCGTTCCAAATTTCCGGACAATCTAATTGCAGGATCTCCGGACGGCACGTGTGGCATTTCACCAAAGCTAACAGACCGTGGATCTGGTTATTTACGCGAATACTTTGGGTGTATGTTCTTCGATTTCGTGTTATACTATTGTGGTTGAAACCGATCGCAGCTCCACCTGCATCCAAGTTTCACGTATAATAAGAGCACGACTCTATATTGGAATAAAACGATCTTGCTCTTTTACACTTGAGTATATTTTTTCATGATTTCATTTGTCACCAATATTCGTCGTGTCTGATCTAGCCGAACCTAACACAATCTTACGATTGGTTAACCTGACTCAACCTAACCTAAGTTTACCCAACGTAACCCGATCTGCGTTCGAATTTAATTTAATAACCTGATAATTCTTTTGAAATGAAACAATCTTGCTCACACTTGAGAATATTTGCATAAAGATTGATCATATATCCGAGTAAACTTAACCCAAGTCAACCTGACTCGACCTAACCTAAGTTAACCCAACGTAACCTAACCTACGTTCGAATTTAATGTGATAACGTGATGATTCTTTTGAAATGAAACAATCTTGCTCATACTTGAGAATATTTGCACAAAGATTCGTGATATCTGACCCAACCTAGCCTAAGTTAACCTAACGTAACCTAATCTATGTCCAAATTTAATGTAATAATGTGATAATGATATTGAAAAAAAAAAAAATCATCTTCGTACTTGGAAATATTTGCGTGAAGATTCCTAACCAAACCTAACCTTGAAATAACCTGATTCTCAACCTAATCTTAACCTTAATCTGGCCTAACTTAATTTAACCTGCGTCAACCCAACCCAACCTAATCTGATATCTATCTGTAAGAGTTTAATTAGCGTTCGCATAAGTTTCTTGTTCCCGTTTCGACATGGCTTACAAATATCGTCCTATCTCCGAAATTATTGCTTCAGTTAAGAAAAAAAAAAAAAAAATAGAGCTCAAATTTTAGCTAGACTTTGTGGTAGTCTACAGAAAAAAAAGAATCAAAATCGGTTCGGTAATTCTGTAGTTATAAGCGAAAATGCGTCAGAAGGATTTTGAGTTTTTTTTTGTGTAGCGAAGAGATTAGAGAAAAATAAAAAATACGCGAATCAAGCTAAAAGTTTCTAACTCAAGCAAAAATCCAAACGTCGATTAACTGTCTCACAAATTACCGTAATAATGATTTTCTTTCAACGTTTATAACATAGTTACGTTAATTACCTTTCGAATTAAGCCAACCTCGTAATCTCGATATTATTTGTCACATGTTGGTGATTAATTTTCATTCCTCGATTATTCCCCCCATCGCTTCAAAACCAAACCTTACTATCCGTAGCTGAAAACTTTCGTAGCCTCGATGAATTTGACATTGTTTGTAAAACGATTCCCGAAAAGTTGAAAGAAAGTCTTTTTCTCTCCGTCTTCAAATTTTCCGCTGTTAAATTTCTTCAACAATTGCGATGCACCGTTTAAAAACGATCAACGACAGAATTTCCATCTCAATTACAATCCACTGATACAATAAAATCAAAATCAATTTCTGCACACTGATTTTAGTAACTCAATCGCAATTAGGTGACGATCTTAAATAACAATTAAATAATAAGTCGAATCAAGAAGAAGAAAAAGACGAATAATTGACGTACAAATTTTCAGGCAAAAAAAAACAAAATTCGACCAAACCCCAAATTGTCGGTGATTTCATTTTTGCACCAATAACATCAATGCAACAATCTTTTGACCTGATTTTTATTCTAAATTATTATTTTCGTCGTCTGACCGCAATTAATTTTCCTCCGATAATTAATTGCTTTCTCCAATCTCCGACGTCCCACGTTCATGATAGTAACAATAATAATAACAAAAACAACAACAACAATAATAATAATAATAATGATTATACGGTATATATAAATATATATGAACGTCTCGCAGATACACATGTATACATATCATATATGTATAATATATATGTGTATATATATACGTGTATCTATATATATATGTATGTATATATAGTATATATACACACAATAATTTACCCGTAACTTATTATCACAATGTAATCGTGTTCTGGTCTATATATATGTATGTATATATGTTTCATGCATATACCTATGTATAATTTGTATATATACACGTATATATATATATGTGTACGGACGTAGGGGGCGTGCTGCGTGGGATACATAGTACCGAAAGTAATAGTAGGCCACGACGAGTCCCCGGGCTCATTCAAATGCTGCCTTCAATTACCGCGCATTATTTCCAAATATACAATTGCAATATGCATACGTATGTGTGTGTGTGTGTGTGTGTGTGTGTGTGCGCGCGTATACAACAACGTTACACAACGATGGTAGAATTTGTTATTTTTATTTATTTATTTTTTTTTTCACTCATCCCAATTTTTCTCCCACGCACCGAAACTTTGTTACTCCTCGTATCGTTGGTGGACGAAAAAAAAAAAAAAAAATTAAAAAAATCGTCCATTATAAACATCGAAGATGCGGAATGAGAGATTGTGAAAACGGAACGAGATAAATGCGTAGGTACACACATACGTGTACATATTATATTATATATATATATATATATATATATATATATATATATGAATGATATATAATAGCTACCGAAGGGAATAAAATAAATACAAGCTTACTCCCCCCCATTTTATCAACGCGTGGTTGCATCATTTTACACATATACATACATATATATATATATGTATAATATGTATGTATTTGTATATTTAATGCAGAGGGATGCGAGCCATGCTGCAAAACTGAATTGCGCCAAGTTGTTTCCGTTGAACAAATAAGCCCTCGGGTATATATGGACATGTAAACAAGTGTATGTATATATATGATACATGATATATACAACATGTAAGGTTAGAAGTTTGACGCTGATTTGAATTTGAATGGATGATAAATTATTCAAATTAAACGATGAATAAACACAAGAATTTCGAATTCCAAAGTTTATTTATACAAAAGTGAAGTTGATTTTTTTTTTTAAACTTGTTTATTAATATTATTATTGTTTCGATCAAACTTCCCTTTTTCCTGAAATTTGAATTATTTGAAAAACTTTTTTCACACTCAAGCAAACCTGTCCGAACTACACGGATCGTATTTAGCGATAAATTTCTGACAAACAGGTGTCTGGATATATTTTTCGACTTCTCGTATATATATATATATATATGTATGAAGAATTTTTAACTTACGAACAATTTATATCCAAGAAAATGAAAATTCAATTTTGTCCTCGTACCCGTATTACAGAGAAATTTCTCAACGAGTCTTTTAGATTATAAAAGCAAAGGTAACGTAGTTCGAGGAATATTTTTAAAACAAAGTAAAATAATATTGAAACAGAAATATGCAACCGGTAAAATTTTGCAGAGTATTTTCCTGTCTGAATGTTCCGATAGCAATTTTTATTTCTTTTCCCTCTCTCTCTTTTCCACCTATTTCTCTCTCTCTCTCTCTCTCTTTGTCTCTATGCAGAGTATCAACATTCACCGTAGATTCGTGGTACACGAGGGAAAATGTTTTCATCAGTTTGTTTTTTACATTCGCTGTTCCATCATTCAATTTTTTAAAATTTTATTTCATTTTATTTGTTCAGAGTCAGGCAGAAAAATATTTGACCAAAGGAAAGCTGGGGGGGGGGGGGGGGGGAGGCGGGAGCCGAGTATATTTTCACCCTTGCACAACATGTGCAGCAAAGAATCGTCGGGTTAAAGTTAGTATACTCTTATATTAAAAAACTGTATCGACTCTTTAACGGTAACTTTGAATCGTTCGAACATACTTCCAATGCTTTTATCGATGATCTCAAGTCCTAAGGCAATTATTTGCCACGTAATTTTACCCGAAAATCATTCAAATTCGACACGAATTTCACGTCAATCAACTAGAGCACGAAAAATAAGAAAACATCGCAAAATCCAATGGTTGTAAATATGTTCGACGAAAATTTTCACGAAACTTTACCCCAAGGAATAGAAATTTGCATAAATTTACTCTGCAGGAAACAAAATTTGTCTATGTTTCGTTCGAAATAAGAAAATCATTGAGTCGCACGAATTATTTATCAGAAAGACGGACAATTTTTTTCACACGTTTGCGCGTGTCAGATAAGTTTTACACAATTTTACAAGACAAGAAACAATATCAAACGGAATTTACACTATATAAGCAAATTTCGTACAAAAACTGCCGAAAACGAGCAAAAAAAAATTAAAAATTATACTCAAATATTGACCAAAGGTTGGATTTTTTTTTCGTTTTTTTTTTTTTTTTGTATTTACGAAAAATTGCAAACACGAGTTGCAATTCAATTTATAACACGCGGCCACACATGTATGTTATAAATTACCTTGAAGACGAGTAAAATATGATTTGTTACACCATTTTCGTTGCAAAATCAGTTCAAGTATTTTCACCACGAAGGACATAATACAATAATCTCGAATTGCGACGAGGTAAAAGATCATCGAAGAATATTAATGATCCTAGAACAGTAGCGGAGCGGTTAAAAAAAAAAAAAAAAATTATTATAATTAGCGAATTAAAATTTCCCGCCGCAAGAGAACACTGATTTTTTTACCACTTTTTTTATACTTACGCAAAAAGTTTATTGACCCTCGTGATTCTCCGTTAAAAAACGAAGAAATTCAGAGTCTATAGGACCATTGACGATATGATGTACCCGAGATATTATATTTACAAGATCGAGGCATCTTTTTATCCCCCGATACCGGAACAGGTAAAAAACAAAAAAAAGTATCGTTACCGTTATAGATTTAAAAGTCACAGATATTCGTAGTTAAAAAATTGCCAATTCTTGGCTAACAAAAAAAACAAACAAAAAAAATAAATAAATAAATTGGGGAGAGTGGGAATCAAAACTTGGAAGGTACGATATTTCGAATTGCCGGTACATCGAATTATCAAAAATGCGAAAATAAAGTAACCCAAGATGAATTGTTCGAAATTTTGATATTTCAAAGTGTCAGCGATTCGTATTCATTCCAATCACTGAGAGTTTCGAATATCAGCCAAATTTCGAACAATTAATCTTTCGTTGTTTTATTTTTACATATTGGAAATTTCGATACAACGGCTATTCGAAGTAATAATCCTGCCAAATTTTGACCCCCTTTCCCAAAAACGATGGAAAAAAAAAAAAAAAAAAAAAAAACAAAAAAAAAATCAGAAAAAACCAAAAGAAATCCCACCGCTGCCACCGAAACTCCAACTCACCGATAACGTAGCTGTAACCGTCCAAAGTGAGGACGCATTTTCTAGTTGCTGTTGCGAGGGGCGATCCGCCGATTGAATTAGGATGTTTTTGACATCTCCTCGAGGTCCCTTTTGCAATCGCAGCGTCAGAAGCTGCACGTGCGGGAGATCCTGGTGCACCACCGCCAGGATCGGAATGGCACTTTTGCACGGGATCTTTGCTCTGTCGAGACATGACGACCGTCACGTTTTTATAGTTACGAGGTCGTGTAACTCCGTGTGTGTGTAATTCTCCTCGGAGATGAGCGGTTGCCGGGGTGTTATTACAGCGTCAATTCGACGCTGATTATTATCCCGACTACGACGACGACGTCACGACGGAGTTCGAGAGCAAAGCTGTGACCGATAACCGACTTCTCAAAGTTTAAAAACCCGTCCCTCGACTCCCGATTTACAATTTTTTCCAGATCCTCGGAACCGGATCTGCAACTTCTTCCGCTCCCGTATGAGCGACCCATTTCCGGGGCAGCAGACGCCAACTTTGGCAGGATCCTCAGGTCGGGATGGTGGTGCGATTTTTCCGTACTCGACATTGTGCGCTCAACAAGATTTGTCGCGAATTTTTTATTCTAACGGCGGTAAGTCAAAAAGCAGAATTATTGAAACAACAATTTTGGGTCAAGGGATTAAATTTTTTTCGCATTTCAGACACTTGAATATTTTTCATTCGGCAGAGGGTGATGTTGATTGGAAAAATTATTGGAATACGCGGAAGAATTCCCGCGGTGTTGAAAATTAAGCGCAAGAGGCGGAATTGATGTTCGAAATATTGAGATTTATAAAATTCAGAATTTTCAAATAAAAAAAAAAGTAAAAGCAAAATTTTATACCCAAGAAAGGTTACAAGCTTGAATCGGTTTTAAATTGAGGAATTCCAAATTTTAGAAAGGATCGAAATCGTCATTTTCAAAATTCTGTAAAAACGATTGAAACTCGATGGAAAATTTAAAACATACAATCGTCAGAATACAGAAAATTCAAAAATCGCGATTGATGATGAATTTTCAATACGGATATACAACCATTCTTTTTTTTTTCTTCTAATTCACGACGATTCTACATTTTCACTCTTACACCATTTCTTCTACGTTATAACTTTCCAAACATTCGGTAGCGTATTTCACACTTTCTGATACTGAAATCTAATTCGGTTTCTGTGTAATTTCAAATTCTCGAGTTGACGATTTTTCGAACAAGCATATTCTGGATCAAATAAAATTCCCGCGTCGATATAATTTCTCGTTTTCTAACGTAAATCGAATGAAAAAAAGTGTATAAGAAATAAGAAGAAAAAAAAAAAAGAAAAAATTCAACTGAACTATAAATCGTAAAATAGAAAATTCTCGCCAAATCTGTCGTAATAAAGTGCGATTAATTGATTTCCTCATCTCAATTAAACGAGCTAATGATACGTGTATGATAATTCAGCAGTTTGACTCCCACCTCACGCCCGATTTTTAAATCACTCGACGTTGGTTATAAAAAGCTCGATCATCGCGTGCATACGTAATACAGTTTCACTTTTTCCGGCACATATAATTGTCACACTGATCGTAAGGGATGAAAGAAATCGAACATGCGTCAGTCGCAGGCAAACGGATACCGGCGACTGAAAAGCTCGCGAGCTTTTTTTTTGTAAAAAAAATTCGTTGATATAACGACCTGCAGGTCTCTGGAGGG
Source organism: Neodiprion fabricii (assembly GCF_021155785.1). Classification (NCBI taxonomy): domain Eukaryota; kingdom Metazoa; phylum Arthropoda; class Insecta; order Hymenoptera; family Diprionidae; genus Neodiprion; species Neodiprion fabricii. The sequence continues at coordinate 5,195,576 of NC_060241.1, forward strand.
TGGGTGGGGGGGGGGGGGTTTTCGTATAACGGGCTGAGAATCAGGATAGACTTCGTTTCACTTTCTCTGGATAAATAAATTGTAGAGGGACGTTATAGTGAAGTATAAACATATCGATAAAAACAGGCATATTATTACCACCGTCACGTGATACATCTGCAATTGATCTTGTCAAAATCTCGTATCGTTCCTCAATTTTCTAGCGATTTCAATTATTTATTGTGTGCGTGTGTGTGTGTGTATATATATATAAATATATATAATATATATGTCTCTCAATTGGAAAGGGTGAAACCCTCCAAATTTCGAGTGATCTCTTCTCCCGACGATATTTTACATCAAGGGATGGTTTATTCGTAGGACAAACTTCACGTTTTCAGCACAATTAGAGAACAAGCGTTGCCAGCAACAAGCACAGGAATCTCATATCACGTGTCGTTCACCTCTCACTTAGAATATCACGCGACGCACGATTAACTCGTCGCAAAAAAAAAAAAAAAAAAGCACAAAGGACTCTTCTATTTTACGTCACAGGTCCGAAGCTTTCCACGCATCGTCGTTGTAATCTATCGTCATCGATTAGTCCAAATCTAAGGGGAAGGATGCGGATAAAAAAAAAACAAAATAAAAAAGAAACGAAAAAAAGTCAATTCTTCTTCTCCCCACTTCCCGATTTTCGCGAAACGGTGTTTTTTTTTTCCCCCTTTTTTCTCCGAAAAAAGGGGCGAAAAACGGATTGTTCGGAATTCTCGAGGGTTGAGAAGCAACACGTTAAGCCCTTTCGACTGGGCGTCGACGCACGCGTTTCGTGTTGTTATCCGTGCAACGGATGCGGCACGACTGGTGAGCCTCTGACCGAGTGTTTGGTGCTTGGCTCCTCGAATCCCGCAACGCGACCGCGCTCTGAAGAGAAACTACAACCCTTCCAGCTTCCTTGCTGCGGTTTTATTCCTCCTTCCTCTCTCGGCGGCGTTTCATCCTTTTTTTAATTTTTTTTTTTTTTATCCCGGTACGCGCGCAAAATTTTTAACCTCGAAATACAAAAATCTCGATTCCTCGATTATACGTCGTGGCAAAATTTTGATTTTAACAAATAACCGACCGTCCCGAGCCTCGATTGAAAACTTAAAATTCACATTCACCGCAAAACAAGCTGCTCGTACATTGTTTGTTGTTCATTTGTTGGACTATTGGTTCAGCGTTGATGATATTTTCTGAAATTTAGATGCTCTGTACACATTCGTTACACGTTTTGTTGAGTTAGGATGCCTTGCCGACGTTGTTTTGTGTCCCCATATCGCGTGGATTGTCCTCCCGAGTCTGTATTATATGCATGTATTTATATCTATGTGTGCGTGTGTATATATATGTATATATATATATGTGTATGTAAGGTAGGCCTATTATAATAGTTTCTGCAAATTCATGTCACGTGAAAGTTAAACAGTGAACATATATATATATACATATATTGCGAGTAATAAATCAAAATTTGATCTACGATATTTCGGGGTAAACTTTTTCGTGTTGATGGCATTTGTAAAAAATTTTATCTCTCATTTTTTTTTTTTCATCTCGTATCAATGCATAATCTTATACTTTATTCAATTAGCAATTGTATTAAAGTCGCAAATTTTTAATACGACGAAGATTGTTATATCGTTACGATTACCGTTGTTATTATTCTTTCTCGATTGGTAAAGTGTAGAAATAACAAAAAAAAAAAAAAAAAAAGGTTTTTCTCTACAACCCATTAACGAATAATCCGACGAATCAATAAAAGGATACGAGAGATCGATGTAAAATTTTTAGCAGCGTAATACGAATAAAGGTAAAGAATTTGTACGGTATTAATTTCATTCTGTTAAAACATTGAAATGTTGAAAACAATGATGACGATATTGAAAATAATTATTTCCAGCATACAATCGATCAGTTTTCCTTACGAGAAGATTCGTTCAGACTGTTTTCATTTCCTCTTTGCGAAGCGGACTGGAAAGAAAGAAAAAAAAAAAAAAAAAAGTAACGATAATAAAAGATCGCGAAGATCCATTGACGTAGATGACGAACGTACAAAGATTCCGGGAGGAAAAATAAATGAATAGATCGCATTGCGTAAGTCCTAAAATGTAATTGTAGTGTCGTCGCATTGCACGTGGTATTCAAATGAGAAATTTAATTGTACTCAGGGTATTGAGTTGAATGAATGAGTATATTCTATTATCATTCCACATGCTTGTAATTTAAGGATCCAAAGATAATTGACATTGTTTTTTAACCCAGTCACGATTTAACGAATATCTGCGTTTTTCCTTTCGAAATTTTATTTTTTTCCTCCTCAACGGGTCGATAAAAAGTAAAAATTAAATATCGAACAAAGAGACAAATTTTAGTCGCATAAATTTCTTTCCTTTGTCGTAAAATTTCGATCTAAAAAAAAAAAAAAAAATACAAAGAAAAAAGAAGAGATGAAAAAAAAAAACAAGATATCGCTGTAATCAATGACGTTTCGCTCGGCGAAAATAAATAAATAAATAAAAGTAAACCATTTCGAAATCGGTGTCAATTATAACGCGAGTGAAACAAGCGTATCAATTAAAAGGCAGAGAATTCATTGATACAGAAATTGTACGACAGATCGAAATAAAAAAATTTCGAAAGTATAATTACGCCCGAAGTGCAGTGATATATATTTATTAATCAGCCCACGTAATGAAATCATCAAAGGTCCGACGCCATACATACGCGATTTGGCAATGAGCAAAATGCCCCGAATCCACGCTTAATAAACCTGTATATATTAATACGCTTGGTACCTTATTTCGAGAGATACGTTTATAATACGTATGCACGTGTATATACATATATGCACATGTAATAAAGTATTATATTATAATCACCTTGTATAATAAACCGCGTCCCGTTTTCGAGATTCTCGTTTATGGTCAAATACATGACGTAAAGGCTTCTGATCGATAATTACGTTCCGCGATGCAGTAATACGGGCGCATACATAATATTTACATACATACATACATGTATACATACCTATAATATACCTCGTGTGAAATAATTATTGATTTGATACATGAGAAAATAAATCGTTCTGTGTACACAGGTAATATCATATTATATATATATATATATATATGTATCTACATTAAGAGAAATTTTTAGTTTAGGTTACGGCTCAGTCCTTAACGATACATGTTTTACTCAATTTTTCTAATTACTAAAACGAATGAAATTCTTCTCAGTGAACAAATCACATGTTTTAAATACATATTCCAAACACGAAGCGTGCACAATTATTGCATCGATGTAAATAAATATCCGCACACATACGTGATGTGACAAACAAAAAAAAAAAAAAAAAAAATTAAAAATAAAATAACAAATAAATAAAAGAAATTCGATCGTTTTACCGTCTGCCTGCGCAGGCAATTAGCTCGGTTTCTTTTCACCCGACGAATCTCTCTCTCTCTCTCTCTCTCTCTCCTCTCCTCTCACCGTCTCACCTGGTTCATTTCGCCGCTCTCTAATTCGACCAATAGCAGCTCTCCTAGAGGCGATGGTTACACATCGCAGCTGGCCAAGGTAGAAACTGAGCCCACGTTTATACTCTATATAGGCGTATATATACATATGTGGGTGTGCGTGTGTGTGTACACATTGTAAAGGTAACGAAACACAGCCGCGAAATTCGAAACGCGTAAAAGCCCGAGGCTCGTCGATGCCTTCGCTGTAGTGAAATTGTAAAACAAGGTATGCGAATATATGCGCTACGATACCGCCAATTGCTTGGATTCTAGTACGGAGTTATCGAACACCTCTTACAATGAGTATTGTTATTTTAATTTTATGTAGAAAACTTTTTTCACGGGTCTCGGAAATGAATTTCTTGTTTTTTTTTTTTTTTTTTTTAATTCTTCTCTCGTCACGTTTTCATACCAAAATCTACGAGGATTAAATTTACGATCTTACAGATTTGGCAAATTTGCCTACTTCGCGAATTTCAAATTCGTCGTAATTTTGGATAAATAAATATATGCGAACGTATCCGTCAGATATCACGAGGGGGAAAAAAAAATAGAAAAAGTGCTCGAAGCGTTTTCCCGACGATCCATACATCCCGAGCACTAAGTTTTTTTTAAAAAGTTGAAACAAAGTTGGAAATACGTGTGTAACTCAAGATTAACTCGAACCGCAATTTCAAAGTCAGCAACTTTACGTTTTGAAAGAACATCGTTTCATTTCAACAATCATTTGCAAGGAAAGTTTGAATACCAAAAAAAAAAAAAAAAAAACATCAATCTATTACGTAGCTCGTTATTCGTTAAGCTTTTTTTTTTTTTTTTTTTTCCTTCAAGTACAAAAACAAAACTTGTTGCACAAATATATCAAATTCACTGCAAGTGTATAATGTTTTTATTCCCGTGACATTTGTTGGAAAGAAGGAGAGAAGAGAGAAAAAAAAATATGTTTTACATTATTTTATTAAATAATAATAACAATAATAATTATTAACACTATTATTATATGAGTGTATGTGTAAGGAAAACACGCGATTCTACTTGTTGCGTCAACGAGAATTTGGCTCGTTAGGGAATTGTGAGATATTCAAACTGTCGCGACTCACAAAAGGGGCGCAAGGTAAATTCATTAGTATCAACCATTATACGTATTATAAACGAAGCCTTTCCCCCGAAACTGGAAATAAGATGAAAAGGGGAGAGGATAATAAAACGTCGGGCGGATTGTAGAGATACGAAAGTTCGTTCGCGTGTTACAAGTGTCCCGTTAAAAAAAAAAAAAAAAAAAAAAGAGAACAAGAAAGAAAAGAGAGATATAAACGTAAAAAATTCTAATAAACTAAATGTGAAAGTACCTCGCATCTTGAATTTTTAATTACGCCAAGCTGTAGAATATTTTTCATACCGTTTGCGACGGTTTTTTCGAATTACGTAAGTAGTTTTTCGACACCTTTAATACAAATGTTGTGTATTCATAACGCAGGTCAACAGAAAAGAAGAAAAAATTGTTTAATTGAGTTTACATTTAAATGAATCAATTTTACACATCGAATAACAACCAATAATCTTCAATTATTACTCACAGAGTTTGCTTTTATTTTTTTACGTTGTTAATTGATAAATAACACCGGTCGAGTTTGTATTCGTAGAAACCGGAACGATATTTTGGCTAAGTAGAAAAAAAAAGAAAGAAAGAAAAAAAAATCACCCATTTTCTCAAACATTCATTGTAAATACAAATTAAACAAACTTTGCGCCTCGTACTTGAATCGCTTTGATTAAAAAATTTCAATGAAAAAGTGAAGTTTGTTGAATCGTAATTTACAATAAATAAAAAAAAAAAAAAAAAAAATACGTAATTTTTCCTAAAGTCTGAACCTTATCTATTAAAACTATTTTTTTTTTTCTTTTACGAGTTTCGTCGAAGAAATCAAAATTTAACATCTAGAACTCAGACTGAAAATTAGTTTTCATAAATTCTAGGGCATCGGTTCCGTCGACGCGAAATTTATCTAACACCGTTATCGTTGTTTTTTTTATTTTTTTTTTTTTTTATTTCTCTTTCCTTTCTTTATTTCTTCCACCACCTTTCACCTCCTTTTCTACAGTAAAGTGGCAACAGCTGCACCGATTCCCAATGCCGGATATTTTTTTGCCGGTAAACTGAGTTGAACGTTTACACACCTTGTTCACTTTAACATTATACCAATAAGAGAATAACGTTAATAATAACGACGATCTGTTAGCGGAAATGTTAATTTAACGATCGTAAACTTTTGCTCCTTTACATCTACATCTCGGCCATCTTGTTAATTACGCAAGAAAATCATTACGCTTATCGTTATATCTCGAATTTTCCCTCGCTTATCCTTCTCCGTCAAAATCCCTTCGCCTAATTTCAAGAAACTTTTAAGACTAATTATTACCGTCAACTTCAATTTTGCGGGAAGATGTTTTCGGAAAAATATATCCGCGTACTTCAAGACTGCTTCAGGTTCCCCGGTGTATAAATAATTTCTACGTCAAAGTAGAATAAAGTATAATTCTTCCGAGATTGCGGGAAATATTGAAAAATCGTTGAAGAATTTTTCAAACGTTTGAAATGTTACAAAAATAAAAAACAAATAAATAAAAAATTATCAAAGCTTATAATTTTCCTCGTCACTTAATTCGATAGTCAAACTTCTTCCCATTTTCAGAGTGAATAATCAATTGACATATATTTTGAGAAATCGAAGTTCTGATTAGAAAATCTATAATTTTTCTATCGATTTAATTACTTTTCTCATACCTGTAGAAATTTACTTCGAAAATACTTAAAATTCGTTTCCGATAACGAATTATTATTGACGATCCAATATTAGCAAGATTAAATAACGAAATTTTGCTGATGATCGGACATTCGAAAAGTCGGCAATTTCATTAATTTCTTCTCTACCGACAAAATGAAAAGTTTAAAACGAACAATGGAACTTTTCTAAAACTAGTTTTCTCCTACAATGCTATCTTTTGCTCTCTCTCTCTCTCTCTCTTCAATTTCTACTTACAAACAAAAGTTCTAAATGATCGAATGAATTTCAGTCGGATACAGCATGAGGTAAATGATTATTCAAATTATCGGCCGTTTCCTATTGTATTGTGAAAATAGTAGATGGAGGAAAGCTCGTTCGAAGCACCGATTGTACATTACAAGGAAGCGCGTGACTTAACAAATCGATACATAGGGCATTCCGTGCCATGTAAAAATTTCGAATTTAGTCAAATTTTCATCCCAATCGGGAGTTTTATTTTTTTAATTTTTAAATATACTATAATTATTATTACCAAGAAAGAAAAACTGTTTTCGAAGCAAATAACGATTCATTTGTATCTTAAAATCTTGAAATATTTTGCTCAAAAATGGTATTCAAAGTTATAGTTAAAAAGGAAGATAAAATACAAAAAAAAAACAAACAAAAACCACTCAAATTTGACGCGGAATGACCCTTGCATGTATAAACGCTTCTGTGGACGATAAATATACACACCGGAGACTTTTCTGGTTTTGGGTGTCTGTCGTAAATGAACCGTGAAAACAATGAGAAACTTTTATCGGAGTATAACGTTATACCAACGGAGGGTTAAAGGGTGCGGAAAGGATGATCGAAAGGAGCCGGCGTTGGAAAAAGAAGCGTAAGTAAAGAAGAGAAAAAGGAAAGAAAGAAAAAATACGGCTGGCGGAAAAGGGGAAGTAAAACAAGAATATCTACGAGAAGAATCAGACGCTTTATTTCAAACCCTTCGTTCGCATATTTTTCGAATCAATATTCTGGCAGGAATTTTGTATCTCGAGGATTTTTGGGCTCGCTGATCGCGAATCTCGAGTCGGAATTTGATCATTTCAACATCCAAGATGGCGGTTTCGATACGGCGGTTTCGAAATCGAAAAAAATGATCAAATTTCAAACGGTCAAGAGGAAGAAAATTAATGTTTGATTTGAAAAAAGGAAATTGAGAGATCTTTTGAAAGATTCCTTTTAACTCCTTTCACCAAACTAGGTAGATTTCTACCTTTTTCACTCACTTTTCACGAGCCCCCCGGGCTTTTCCACAACGATACAGGGCTTCGGGTATATGTGTAGATATACATAACACGCCCCACGCGTGAAACGTTCAAATATTTACACAGAATTTAAAATAGCGGTAGGCTTTGATGTCGATCAACGTTGTTAAGAGCTCTGCCTGTGCTTCTGTCATGGCACAAAGCTCCCTTCGTTCATTTTTGTTTTCTCACTCGGTGTATCGATCTGTCATAGGTATACATATATATTCTAACATCATTTCATTTTTTACACTTTCATCATTCCGTAAGGAAAATTGTCAATTTATATTTTATTTTTCCCTCAATTTTTCAAACAGTCGAAAATCATCTGACGTAGGATTTCAATATCGTCATTATAATTATCAACAGAATTCGGTATTTTTAAGTAAGCTCGCAAGCACAAAAAAAAAAAAATACCTCCGCAAATTTTCCCAACAAATAAAGAAAGGAATCCCAAAAATTTCACAGTAATGAAAACTACCTTATTACCATTTTTAAAAATACCTAACCGTGAAAAATTAACAATCAATGTGACAAAATTTTTTCCCTCAACTGATTCCTCAATTTTTAAACCACGATTGATGTAACGTTTAATTTACGTACATGACTTTTGGCATCGTCGTTGTAAGATAAATGATTACCGGCGAAAAAGAAAATAAGAAAAAGAAACACAACCGCGAAAGGAAAGCAAGAGTCAAGAAGAGACAAGTAAAAAAAAAAAAAAGTAAGATGAAGAAAAGAAAAAAAAAAAAAAAAAAAACGAGAGAAACTAACGAAGTTTGTTCCGCTGAAGAGACAACGTTGATCGATGCCCCGTTATGTATTATACGTAAGCTTATGTAACACATAGAAAATAGGTGTACATTATACGGGGGAGAATATGTATTAGCGGTTTCCACTCCGCAGTGTCTCCCGTCATTATTCAGGAAACGCCAGGGTGTTTTCTCCAGTAGGAAGACAGGAAAGGTCCCGTTCACCTCGGTCCCTGCATAGCGAGATGGGATTACACGCTTTGAACGTCGCTGAACACGTGCGAGAGTTAGAAATTAATTACAAGCTAATCCCGATCACGGCACGGCTCGTCGTCTGTTATATTTTTAGGATTTTTTAAAATTATTTTTTATTATTTTTTGTTTTACACACGTACCTACCAAAAAAGCGAAAAGAAGCGTGAGAACTAATTCCAAGAATCAGGCGTTCGATTAACCCTTTGAAAGATTTGTAAAATAAAGTTTCACTCGTCGTTTCTCTCTCTCTCTCTCTCTCTCTCTCTCTGTCCCTCTCTCTCTTTTCTTCTCTCTGTATGTTATTTAAGACTGCCCTTTTGTTCGAGTAAACGTTTTTTATACGAAAAAGTATAGCTTCGAGTGGTCCAGAAAAAAAAAGTAGACGGTTGCGATTTTCGTTCTCATTTTCTAACTTTATTGGCTATCCTGAAATTAATTTTTTTTTTTTTTCCTATCTCCGGGTGAAAATAAAAATTATTTACGTTTCGCAGAATATTCTCACATGTCTTGCAATTTTCTAAACTTCTCGCAAAATGGCAATATGAAAGAACTAAGCTTACGGTGTTTTCCGACGAATTTAAAAAAAAAAAAAAATCTAGGGTAAACAAAATTTACAACGACTTGAGACAAAGTACAAACTGAAATTCGAGCGTTGAGTTAAATTTTGTGTTGCATTCAAACTCCTTGTAACGATTTCTGTTCAAATTAACAACTGTCAAGAACCGGTGAAAATGCTTCGATTAAAGTTCGCAACAAAAACCCAGTCGTTCCGCAAAATTATTACAATCGGATTTAAACAAACAAAACGAAAAACAAGAAATTTACAGGCAAATGAAGGCTACACGTTTTTTCTTTTACATGTATCATTCACGGAGATTGAACCGAAACAAAAATCTTTTCAGGCTAATCTGTTTTTCATTTCACACTGTAGAAATCTCGTACTGTTTTTTTATTATTATTATTATATATATATTTTTTTTTTTGTTCCAACGATCGGTCCGTATAAAAAAAATTTTAATTTCAATACACGCTCAAGAAGTGAAATGTAATTTCTTTGAAGGTTTTGATCCCCCGAACACGTAGATTATTAACTATTTTCACTCCCAATCTTTTCTAGCCATCATTTTACACCGATACGTACGAATGTTACATTCGTGTTGACTTAATTTATCGCGTCTAAACTTTATGCGAAAAAAAGTTGCGTGCATACTGAATTGGATACAAAAAAACCTGACGGGTTGTTTCTGATCTTTTTATCTTCACCTAATTCGGACAAGAGTAGGAGAGAGAAGAAAAATAAAAAAATAAAATTATCAACAATCGCAACAAAAGAAGGCAAGCAACAACGGGTAGAAAACATGACTTGAGAAAAAAAAATATAAATTTCCAAACAGCCTCACCTGACGATAACCTCGTTAAAAAAAAAAAAAAAAAAAAAAAAACAATAATGCTTCGCGTCACGATTAGATTGCAAAATTTTGTATGCCTAGACGAGGATCTCGTTAGGGCGAGTACGTTGATCCACGTATGATGATAAAATATTCAGGGTGTAAGAGTAAAAGAGCCGGACGAAAGGAGAAAGACGAGAAGATAAAGAGAAAAGAAAAAAAGAAAATAAATCCGTGAATGTGAAAATAAAAATGAAATTAAAAAATGAGAGGAAAGGACGCCCGAAATTAAAATTAATTATTAAACAATCAAGCGCGAACGAAAAATTCGTCAAAGATGCGCGCTTGATATAATAACGTAAACTCGGGACATACAATTATCTCACGGAATGTATCTGTTGAATCATAAATCGTTTGATAAGGAGAGGATTACAAAAAAAATTTTTCTTTTTTTCCTCAAGTGTCACGTTACCCTGTCTAACAACCAACACGCGACATTGTTACATACTCTCGCTAAATTTATTTAACTTGTAATTGAAATGATTTTTCTTTCAGGTTCGTAAAAAAAAAAATTATCATTCCAGTGAATAATTGTACGGCTGACAAGCTTTCTTCTTTCTTCCGTGTCTTTTGATCTCGTTTTTCACTTTTTTTTTTTTTTTTCTCCAAGCGGTAGAAAAGAAAAGATGAACGAGAAAAAATCACCTCGCACAATTTATTTTCAAATTTCCTCCGAGGCTTTAAAGTGTAGCAAATAGAAGTTTTTGACAAATATTAACTCGGCACTTTGCGCGCAAACTGTAAAACTTTTCAGAATATATATATATGTGTGTATATATATATATATATGTATGTATGTATGTATGTACAAAAGTTTCTACAGCTTTGTTTAATCAGAGGTGACAAAAGCTTGCAAGTTTTTTTTACTTGCAACACGTTTGCGTAGAGTTAAAGAAAACTCCATTTCACAGACGTGAAGTTATCTGCGGGCTGGTAAAATTATTCCAAAATTCCGTTTAATCAAACGTTTATTATTAGGTATTTACGATCTGCTGCAATTGAAGGGGAAAAAATGCTTCCGAATTAATCAACCATCAGGATTATCTCTCTCGCGGTTGTACGATCAATATAAATGAAATTCATGGCAAACGAAATTTGATTCATGTTCTTCAACGATATTCTCTTTTGAAAAATCCATAATTTTATCACGATTCAAAGTCTTTCGATTTATTTGACCCGTTTAAAAAAAAAACTTTATTCACGATCAGCCAAATTGCGATTAACGGTTTCGATGCATCGATATCATCTACGTCGATAAATAAATTTTTCGAAAAAATTCCTCGGCATTTTTCATCCCAAATTATTTATTCTGCAAAAGTTATTTGTATTTACTTCAAGAGCAATTTTTCCCAATGATAATATCGGCTGCTTTTCCTTTCACAATGTGCGATTCCCTGGGGCGAAAAAAAGTTGGCGTCTACTTATTTTAAATTCAATTATTTCCAATCTTTTTATTTTCTTCTCCTCGCCCGTTTCGTCGGACATTTTTCCATGCACGCCAGATTCGCTTCGATATAATTTTTTCTCTACAAAAAGTTCGGCGAGATTTTACGTTTCAAATAATTTTGCATCTTGTTTGAAAATAACCCGGAGATTTTGACATTGTTGAAAATGAAACCCAAATCAGTTAATTCCATTTCGGAAATGGAATAATATAGTTAACAGTGATCGTAACGAGAAAGAATAGTAACGGATACCAGAATTTCCGGTAACGGCTATAAAACTAATTTTCATTTTCTACCTAGAACTGTATTCTTCGATTGTGATAAAAAATGAAAATAGTTAGGGACTGAGCCGTAACCTAAACTAAAAATTTCACTCAATGTAAAGAAGATCATCCTTTTTTTTTTCTTTCAAAATCGATTACAGAGTTAATAAACCTGATTCGGAGATGTGATTAAAACGAAGAGCGCACAGCTACGTCAGTTAAATAATTGCTTTTCTACCCCTGAACAGAAATCTGACTCGAGTAGCTCACTTTTCGCAATACTGGCTTACAGACTGGACTAGAGATTGACGTTTCTAATTATTGGAGCCATCGATTTCGATAATGCGGCGTCACCGCTATCAACACTGTATACCCATAAAGGTAACCGGATCCATAATAATGGAAAGGCTTTCCTAAAAGCGTTTCAAACCGTTTATTTACCGCTCGAAAGCAAATTAGACTTTTCCCCTTCAACCCTCAATTACGAATACATAAATGTAAATATGTACTTTTGAACACGTATAATCGATCGTATTCGTCAACTCTCCAACACTGGAAATTTATAACATTTTTTCACATCTCTTTGCCTGTTATGTTTTTATTATTTTTGATATTTCAAGCACGTGGCAAAACAAGAATATTCGATTATCGAGTGACGAAAAATTTCACCTTTAAATTTTACGAAAACAAGTTGTTAAAAATGTTTAAAAATTTCATCTTTCGTTACAAAATCGCTTGGAGTGACGGAAATTGATTCAATTTCGTTCGAGACGTTTACGCACCTCGTTGTTATTATTATTATTATTATTTTTATAAATCACTAAATTTTGGAATTAAATAATTAGCAACGGTGTGAGAGAAAACAAAAATACGACAAAATGAATGCATCATATTTCGCTGAATTCGAATTCGAGTATCTGTTGATTTTATTGAAAGCTTGATTTTGACTTTGGAATTTTTCAAGCAATTCAAAAATTCCGCTTTTGGAATTCACTTTCTGTCAATTGATTTCCAGTTTAATATCAGCCGCGGATGATGCGAAATTTTAATTTTAAAAATTGGGAAAATGGTTTTTCCCACCGTTGATAAAACTCCGATATTTCCCCGCGAGGTTTCGGGGTTGGAAAATCAACGAGGGGTAGTTTCCTGCCTTTATCCACGCTGGGAAAAATACCAACGGCGTTCGATCGCCGGCCGTATTCCCGTTGCTTAAAACAGAATTTCCTCTTGCCAACAGTCGATTCTGACGGAATAATACAGAGACCTGCCTTACGATTAAGTTCGACAAGTTCTCGGTTCGTGAAAATCGTAATTTCCGACCAATTTAACGACGCTTGTCCGTGATTGATTGAACAGGGAATAAAAACACGAGGATTATAATCGGCGATGGTCGGAAATAATGGCAAAAACGAATCAGGGATTTGTTAATTCAGAATTTTCGAATTCATCGGATTCGAACTGAAATCGATAAAGAAACGTGTAAAATAAACCAAAACGAGACAATGTTTTTTCCATCATTTTTAGACTTGACCCCAAGAAGTTTCCTCTGCTACTTCAATTTGCGAATATCCATCGCATATTATACAGGCGAAAGAATCTCGCTTCGATTTCGCAACACCGTATTGGAAACTAAAGTGAAATCACAACCGAACTCTCGAGGAAACTTCCCTTAGAATGCAAATTCTTCGAATTCAATATACAACTTGAACAAAGTTTTCATCTCAGAATCACGAGCATGTAAACACACGTGTATATATATATATATATATATATATATATATATATATATATATATATATATATATATATATATATATATATATATATATATATATATATGTATGAATATAAAGTTTGCGAAAAACTTGAAAGTGGAATCTGAAACTCGATACAACACAATAAAATGAACCCGTAAAATTTCGAAAGCTGGAGAAAAAAAGAAATAATAATTTAACACTAGACAGAAATTTTTTTAATCTATGGTTATAAAGCCGCTTTAATCGTCGAAGAAACCATTGAAAATTTCGATGCGGGACAAGATTGTATCCAAATGAGAAGAGTAAATCTCAATCCAAGTTTTTCTAACGAAAAAAAAATAAGAATTTTTTTTTAAATCGATAAGATTTTGTTTTTTATTTTCAGACAACCTTTCGCCGAGATATTTTATTTTATATTTTAGTGTATCAATAATTAGTCACCTCTGTGAAAAAAAAAAAAAGAAAAAAAAATTATTCTCAAAAAGTTACCAATAGTAAAAATTTTCAGGTAAATGAAACAATCATTCGCATCGAACCTGGTCAAAGTTGTATCAAGTGATATCAAAAATGACAATTGTGATCGAATCATTGAGAGCGATTTTCTCGTGGCATTGTAAAATAGAAAAACTGAATCGATCCGAGCTGTTTTTGCAAATGAAAATTTAGCACACCTGGGATTCCGAGTCGAACGTAGATTTGTAAGGGTTCATAATTCTGTGCGAGGATCGATACTAGTTTCGTATCGATTGAACATGGGGTTGCAGTCGTCTCCTTGGGTTTGGTTGGCAAGTAGCCAATGTCGACTCGTCGTAATATATAGGATAGCGTGATAGAACCAATGCGAACTAACCAACTGACGTTTTATAATGCTAACAGGAAACATCAGTTATCTATGCAGACAACCTTTACGTCCGTAGGCAATAATAACGATCATTACGATCATGATGACGATAATAAACTGTCCGATTCGAATCTCGAATAAGATTTATTGGTCATTGTTAAAGAAATTTCAAGGAATCAGGAAGCGATTAAATCGAGAAACAAGAATTTACGTATGAGTGGGTAAAAATTTTTTGAAGCCATGTACGATTCCAAAATCAGAGCACAAAGATCGAATTTTGTGTTTGACAGAGTTGAATATTATTCAAAGAGACAATAATAACGATTATGATAATGATAATGTTAAGATTTTTGAATAAGATTTATTGTTAACTGTTAAAGAAATTTTAAGGAACCAGGAAGCAATTAAATCGAGAAACAAGAATTTACGTATGAGTGGGTGAAAATTTTTTGAAGCCATGTACGATTCCAAAATCAGAGCACAAAGATCGAATTTTGTGTTTGACAGAGTTGAATTTTATTCAAAGAATCTCAGTCTCAATGCGGAGAAATATAATTTTGAATCGCAAATTTGGGAGGAAAAACATTCGTTGTTAATAAATTTCGATTCGAAATCTGATATTCATCTTTTGGAAACTAGTCGAAGTTTTTTGGTTCAACGTCGCTGTATTTTCTAATCAAACTAAAATTCGTTGATCATAACTAGCTGTAATAATAAAAAAACATTTTTTTTATTAACTCACGAGTTGATGATGAAAAGAATTCGCCGTAGGCGATTTTTAAGTTACATTCATTTGCAAGTGCGACAATCTAAAATTAATGAAAATGGTACGTTTTTGGAAGTAAAACAAGCACGGAAGATTTGTATTTACGCAATAAATTCCAGAATTCTCTTGTGTGCAAAGTTTTGTCTCATAACTTTATCGGAATGATTTGAAATAAATTCAGGAATTGTCCGTGAATCAGTATCTAAATCAGATGCATAGAAATATGCCCCGAAAAATGCTAAAACAAAAAATTCGCAAAGAATTTTTATGTCGAGAAGTAGGGGAAGAAGAAAAAAAAAAAAAAAAAAATAAAACAATCAATGAATATGTTGCAGAAAATTTTGCAATAAAATGTCTCTTGTAATTTTCCGCACGGAACGTTGGAAAAATAGTTGAGACGACGACGAAGCCTAGAGAGAGAAAATGATATGATGAGATGAGAGAGCGGTTGCGGTTGAGAGTAGTTTGCGTTAGCATCGAATTAGGAATTTTGAAGCAAATTCACGAGGCGAATTTGCATATTCAAATGAAAGTTAGCAAGGTGTGTGTGTGTGTGTGTTTGTGTTTGTATCGCGCCTCGGTCTAAACTGCGCTTATTGTTAGACGCGCGTCGAGATGTCCGGATCGCATTTATGCAAAGTCCCGCTCGTTATCATTTCGCGAATTCACTCTGTTTGCGTAAAATTTGAATCTTCATTTCTTGCTGTTGCTCGTCCCGAAGACTAGAAGAAAGAATTAGGAGAACAAAATTTAAAAAAAAACCAAAGACAAAAATAAATTATCACCGAAGAGACTCGACGCAGTTTTCAACTGAAAACTCAATCAAGTTCAATTTAATTGGATTACCATTTACTTTGTCGTTATTATTATTATTATTTTGGTTCCGCGAACGTTGAGAGAATATTTTCTCGTCAAACTTTCGTCTTAAAACCCTGACGATCAAATTCTAATAGGGTATAAATCCCACAGAATTTGCAAACCTTGCAAAAAAATTTTATCACCCTCTCAATAATCAATCTTCATCTAGATTGTGAAACCGAGATTCGATTTAATCGATGATCGGAACGTCGGACGTCAAAGTGGTTCGGAATTAATTCCGTCGTATTAAAACAGCGCAAAGAAACTTCGCGTGTCTGAAATCTTCGAAGTCAATGGAAGCAGAAAATTTGAGTTGGAATATCAGAGAATTAAAGTTGGTAAGAAAGAAGAGGAACGTTTCAAAAATGCCCGATAAATGAATCTGAGAAAATTCTAATAATACAAGCTAAGATATCAACGATTTGAAAATAAGCTTCACGTGATTCGAACGTTGAAAATTAGTAGACTCTGGTACTTCTCGATACGATTGTATTGTTTTGCGGGATCATTTTACTTGACGGTGAGATCTCCAAAGATTGGCAATAAAAGAATTTCAAAAATTATATGGCAATTAACAGAGCTCAACCCTTTCAGTCACACATTTTTTCAACTCCATATTTTGGCCGCAATTTTGTCAATCATGGGTTTTTGGGATCGCTGATCACGAATCTGAAGTCAGAATTTGGCAGCATCTAAATCCAAGATGGCGTATCCAATATGGCGGACGAAAAATCGTAAAAACTATCAAAATTCGATGATTCTGGCCGAAACTTGTAACTCGGGGGTTTTTGGGATCGCGGTTCATGAATTTGAATTCGGAATTTGATGATTTTTACATCCAACATGGCGGCTTCAATACGGCGGATACGAAATCGTTAAAACTATAAAAATTCAACGATTATGGCCGACATTTGTTGCTCGAGGGTTTTTGAGGCTGCTGATCATGAATGTGAAATCAGAATTTCGCACTCAGACTATAAAATGGAATTTTTTTGAGGTGGGACGCTGAACATTTCACTGCGACTGAAAAGGGTAAAGGATATCGAAGTTTCTAAGAATAAAACCTCTCTTCGAGTTGCATACGCCTTAGTTTCCGTTATTCGAATTCGAAATTTGTTTAATTCGCATAGGCCGTAATTGGTTCGAATAACATTGGCGGTGGTGTTTTAAACGCTTTCATCCCTTTCGCGACTCTTGATGCTCGGCCAGGAATGCTCCTCGAGAATCGAATGGCGTCGGCGCGCAGACAGGCAGCGCAAATTGGCTTGTTACTCGAGACTTCCATACACTACACAGCTCTGCGACTATGCGTGTATAGTAAGCAAAAGCAAGCGGCGTGGATACGTACACAAGCCTATGCAAACAGCTCGAGCAATATTGGCGCTTCGAGTTTCGGTTGGCAAATTGGAACGACGTTTGCTTGAACCTGGAACGAGCTAGTATTGAGTTGAAAATTTTATAAATTCATTTTTATTATAAACTGCACGCGAATCGCAGAGGCTTGAGAGCCTCTTCCGAATTCTATTCTCCGTCGAAAATCCAACCTTACGATATTCGCCGACCAAGCAAGGATTAATTAATTAGGTGCAATGTTCCGCGGCTTGCAAAATCTACTCGCTACACACACGGTGGGTTTTGAATCAAATTTTATTTTATTTCGCAACTGAACGCCCTGTATAACAAGATAAACTAATCGTTGATAAACGAGGCACGCACGGTTATTTATTCAGCTCAGGCTTACGTTATTTCGGATATATAAGATGACGAAAACAAAATGAAGCAAAATCGAGAGTGGAAAAATGAAAAATAAAAAAGAAAAAAAAATAAATAAATAAAACGGGAGCAACGGAAGAGAAAAGACTTGGGAAACAAAAAAAAAAAGAAAAAAAAGAAGAAGACCACCGGAAATGATGCAAATTTTATTTTCATGCCATCCCTGTTTTCGTCGTTTCTTACGTACGTACATATTATTTCTGCACGCCTCTTTTTTGGGAAATTCAATATTCCGGTTTTCAGCGGAACGAAGGAAGCGGGGAGGAAAAAAATATAAATAAATAAACGAACGAAGAAAACGAGAAATTCAAGTGCCAAAAAATAAGAATAAAACATAAAGGTCAAGCTTCCTGATGAAGCTTCGAACGCAACGAAGCTTATATTATATTTCGGATTGCCTGAGGGGAAGACAAAGACAAGTTGGATTAAAAAAAAAAAAAAATCAAACAGAGAAAGATAGAAAAGTCGTTTTAACTGCAAATTCTGCGATTAATCAAACTAATGAACAATAAAAATATCACAGGCATGAGTATAAATAAATTGTTTGATTTATCACCAAAATGTAATATAAGATTGATGTGAACACCGTTTAACGATCAATAACTTGATTTGATTTAAGCTGAAATTGAAAAAAACGAAATTTCTACCATTGAAAATAATTTCGTTCGTTACGAATCGCCAAGTTAAAAAGCACCGTCACGTTTAACGTTGAATAAAATTTGAATACATCTGATTAAATTTGTTTAATCTCTTTTTCCTCTTTCGCGTAATTCTTTCCTCTTACCCTCTTGATTTTCTCTTCGTTTCAACAAAACAGCGCCAAAAACAGATATTTTTAATATTGTACGAATGACAAGCTTGCGGGAAACAAAGTCGGATAAAATCGTCAAACAATTCATTGTTTACGTAGCCAGCGTACAGCCTTGCTGATAACAGGGTTGTATATTACACGGGTATATATACAATATATCATCGGTGATATTTCCGCAAATGTTATTAAAACGACGACGGCCGGTGATCGAATCGATCAGAGAGAATTTTTTTTTATCTTATTTATTATTTCCTTCACTTTGCACAGCGTACAAAATTCTCGTTACAATGCTAGACAGATAATTTTCGCAGTTGTTTAGGTGTTGAATATGACACGCAAAATTTAAGGCATCGATTACCTCAGTTTTTTTTTTATTTATTTCATTCTGTTTTTTTTTTTTTTGTCTTTTTGCGCCGAAAATGACGCGAAAAAACTTTCGTTTTATAAAACTGCATTGAGAAAGATTCATATTAATTGGGTTAAGAAATAATAGGAAAATTGTTTCGTCCACTAGATTGGCGAACAAAAGAAATTTTTAGAAACTCGATGATCAAAAAAAAAAAAGTGCATTCAAATGAAACTTGCAGTGGTAAAAGTAACATTTTCGTTTTCGTATTGAGATGCACGTATTTGATTTTTAATAAATTTTTTTCAATCCTTCTTTTTGCACTGAGAAAAATTTCATTTGTCACAGTAACTAGAAAAATTGAGTAAAACAGGCATCGTTGAAAAAACTGTTTCAACATTGTTGGAATTACGAAAAACGAGCTACGCCTAAGAAAATATAGCAACAGTGATCGTAATGAGAAAGAATAGTAACGGATACTAGATTTTCTGCTAACAGCTATAAAACTAATTTTCATTTTCTACCTAGAACAATATTTTTCGATTGTGGTAAAAAATGGAAATAATTAAAGACTGAGTGGTAATCGGAACTAAAAATTTCTCTCAGTGTGGTTTTTGGCTGTTATCGTTATTATTATCGTTAGAAACAAGTTTGTAGACAAAAAACTTCAAAATTGAAAGAATGATTCATTTTCGAGAGAGTTACCCTTCCACACATATAAATGTTTCGCATAAATTATGAGTTTTTGGAATCGTTGATTACAAATCTGAAGTCGGGTTTAAAAAATAGAAAACAACGGATCCAATATGGCGGATGAAAATTTCAAATTCGATCGAATCCGAGGAAAAAAGTCTATCCAGGGATTTTTGGGATCACAGATTAGAAATCTAAAATGAAATTTTGAAAATTCATTACGGCGAATCCAATCAGTCGCTCCTCAAAAACCTTGCATAGAGTATTTTGACCGTATTCGATCAAAGTTGGAATTTTTGTCCGTCATATTGGATCCGCCATCGTGAAATTTTTAAATCCTATTTCAGTTTCGTAATAAGCGACCCGGAAAAACCACAGAATACCATCTTGTTATAAAATTTGACTCGGCACAACAATGCGTGATTCAAAGTGTTAGAAGAAACATTAATTATCAACTGGCCAGGTTTTTCACTCGGGTATTTCTTCTCCTTCTTACGTCCCGCAGATAAAATTTCAGTTCGTCAAATCTGACAAGTCTCACGACGAAATATAAATCCTGGCAAGGTTGTTCGTAGAAAACGGTTTATTTGCCGATTCCACGCGACATTTGCGACGAGTGTCCATAATTCATTTTGGGAGACACGAGGAGCAGGTACAACTCGGGATTGCCGTGAACTCAAGGGTGGCGAATATTGCCCGGAGAACGGACATGACGAATAACTCCCTATTCTCATTCGGTTTAGTACCGGTGAACGATCCATTTCCTCGGTACCCACGTATTGTGGGAACGGGGGAAGAAGAGAGATTCGCGTAGTTGGCGACACTGCAAATTCTCCACTTTCTCATTTCCTTTGTTATCAATTTTTCGTCCATCTTGTTATTCCGTTCGCGAAATTTTCAATTTCCCCGCTGCTGTCTCTCACTGCGGAAATCCGGTGACGTGCAAAAACTTTTCACGAAATGAAGGGCTAAAAACTGTACTTCGGTCGAAACGCTATCTCAATTTAACGTTTTTTTTTTTTTTTTTTTTTTTTCACTAGAACACTTTTATTTCGTCGAATTTTACGAAGAATAAAAAATTTGCACTTCGATCGAAACGCTGTGACCATTTTTTTTTTTTTTTAAACCCTGTTTCGGTCAGATTCATATTTTTTGCCGACAAACTTTTTTTATTTCATCGAATTGTAAGATTAATAAATTGTGTAAGAATTGTAGTTTCTTGTCAAAGAAATCCATCGAAACGCAAAAATTTTGTACGAAGTGAACGGCTAAAAATTGCAATTCGGTTAAAACGCGATCCCAATTTTTTTTAACCTCCGTTTCGCTCAGATTAACATTTTTGACCATTTTTTTTTTCTCACTTCCGTTAAATCAGATTGCACGGTAAATTGATTCTGGAATTGCATCTAGTAGCCGCGAGATATTCGCTCGTGAAATGCATCAGTAGTAAAGCCAGGCTATATGGTCAGACCGAGTATCGTCTGATTCTGTTGCCTTTGAGGAGAAGGTGGGTCGTTATTTCATTAGAGGGAGGTTAAATTAGGGAAGCTTCAACGTTTTGCTCCAATTCTGGCTAATTTCGTTTCAATTTCCCTCAGTCAGTTTGAAACTGTACACGTGAATCGTACTTCGTAGTTAAAATTTGCCGCTTCAAATTATACGTGCGACGTAAATTCGAAGGGAAAATTGAAAAAGGTTGCATCAGGTTTTTTTCAACACAAAGTTCCACGTATGAATTCAATCGATAAATAAGTAAGCAACAGAGAAAAAAAAAAAAAAAAAACTGTTCTTCTCAATCTTTTAAAATTATTAATTATATCAAAATCAATTTCTGTTTATTTCCTATCTTCTTATTTCATTAATTTTCATCATCACGATCGCAATAAGTTATTTCTTCGATAAAATCAGGTCAACAGCAAAAGGTTAATGAAAAAAGTTACAGAAAGTAAACAAAGCGGTAAAAAAAAAAATGGACGTAAAATTATAGTGACGATGAAAAAGAAATTCGCGAAAGAATAAGCGAGGCTTGAGGAAACGAATGACTGAATTATGCATGCCTTGAACATCCGTTTTTGCATTTATTTCTTATGTTTCTTGCCCCCCCCCCCCCCCCTCATCTTACCCCGCAGTTTTACGTCCCTGGGTTTGATGCCGAGCAGTTTCTTTTCTTTTTTCTTTTACTTTCTTTTTCTCTTTTATTTCCTCTTTTCGAGAGGGATGCTACCGTGTAAGTCAATTATTCCAGCGAGTAAGACTAGAAATTGAGTTAACCCGACAAAGTCTCCTTGTCTTACTAAATTCGGATGGCAAGGGAGAGGCGTGGACTTAAGTGTGAGCTGAAGCTCGAAAGCTCCAGGGATAGGCAAAAGCTCGCTTCGAGCAAAATATTATCGGATCCGAATGAATACGGCTGAAAACTGGAAGTCGCGCGATGCTTGATACGTCGAGTTGTTTCGAACGAGGGAAACTTGGAAGACTTTGAAACTGGACAGGTGGATGGAAAATATTTAAATTATAGTTCAACGATAAATTGAAAAATATCGGCGGCAGAGTTCGAGAGAGAAGAGAAAAAATAAAAATGTTCTACCCATTCGAATTATAACGATGAGCGAAACGTTCGAAAATTGTTTACTTAAATCGATCAAGTTTGATTAAATTAAAAATATTCTTTCTCTGTGTGGTAAAAAAAAAAAAAAAAAAAAAAGTGAGGAGTCACAAATTTAAACTAAAAAGTTGGACTGTTTATTATTTCAACGAAAAGAAAATAAATAAATTAATGAACAGTTAATTCAACTATAAACATGAAAACTTGAGTAATTCGGATGATCATAAAATATGAATAACTGAATAATTTTCGAATTTCGAGCTAAAATAATTATCTTCGTCAATTGATGTGAAGCTCATAAATTTCAGAAGCATGTAAAATTTCAGGTCGATTATTATTATTGAATAGCACAAACCGATGTAAATTTGTGGGAAGATTTTTCGTCCGAGCACGTAATTCGCAAGATCGAAGACTTGGATATTATTTTTTTTTTTTTCCTTTCTTTCTACGAGCAATATCTTATCGACGAAAGAAACTTTTATTCATGGTCGCAATGCGTCATTCCTGATATCCTTTCCACCTGGGACGTTAACTGCTTCCCACATTTTTTTCATCCAACAACCTCTGGAGACTTTATTCTAATCCCACGCAGTTAACATCGATATCTTTTATTTTATGCTCTCTTTTCCTCTCTTTGTCTCTCTCTCTCTCTCCATCTCTGAATTTTTATTCTTCCATTCATCCTCAATATCTATAAATCTTTTTTTTACCTCCAATTTCAATATTTCCAAGAGGATGAAAGTCCGTTTTTCTTTCTTCGAAACTACGAAAATTCTCAGTTTGAGGAGAAACAGATATAGTTGGTAGTAATTTTTACGGAATGAAAGATCACTCGACGATTTTCAAACGTAAAAAAATCGCGGGTTTCAAGATTAATAATATAATCTTCCCGCGCGCTAAATTCTCCCCGTTTTCTCCTTCACCTTTTTTCGTTACCTGACCGTTTGTTTCACGGATGGTAAAAGCCACGCCTTACCCATGTTCAAGTCCGTTTTGCGTTCCCCGAACGTGTCGGATCGTTGAAAACACAACGTATAACAAAAAAAAGGTCCGAAACGTATCTTCATCCCTTTTCAAAAGCGTAAACTTTGGCAAAACTATCGTCAGATAATCCAAAGTCGAAACGAAAAATCAAAGAAACTGAAAATATCGACAAAGAAAACAGAAGCGGAAGATCGTAAAAATTTTTTTACCAAGAGTCTGAATCCAAAAAATCTGTTCCTCATTCCCTTTTTTCATCCCTGCAGATCCCGTTGCGAAAAGAACACGACGAAAAAAAAACCAAACGTAGTGATAAAAAATGAAGGGGGAAAAGAAAATCTCGATGTATGAAACGAAGTTTGGCACTTCTTTACTACATTCAAGGGTTGAAGAGAGTGAGAGAGAGAGAGAAATAGGGTGAGGGGGGTGTAAAAAAGGGGAACGGCAATGCTGTCAATTTTGTTGAAAGACTTGGGGGATCTCATATGCAAAATCCGATTACCCCGCAATCTCAAATTCGGCACGACAGCGACTCGGGAGCCTTACTCGCTATTCTTCAACCCCCAGGTTACAACTCGGCGAGGAGAAGGCGACGTTATCGTCGTACAGGTATATCTTATATATACATATACATATATATATATATATATACTTTGAGCGGATAAAACATGGGGTGAGTCTGATGGCCGCCATTAGACCGATTCCAGAGGACAGTTCAGAATTCGAACCGCTCTGAAACCCGAACTCTGACCTCCGGGCCTCGTCCCCGTGCTTTATAGCACAGGACCTACCTCTCTGAAACGACGGAAATGAAAACGAAATTTGGCTCGATTTGTGAGGAAAGAGACCATTTTTTGGCAGCAAAATTGAGTCAATAAATGGGGATATTAGATTTGTGAAAAAAAAAAAAAAAAATCCGCTAGTTTTGGATAAAAAGTTTTCACACTCGCGTTGGAAAAAATATTCTCATTTGTCAAGTTGCGTAAATTTTTATTTTATTTCTTTCTTACACTCTTTTCTTCTTTTACCAACGAATCTTCGAATCAAATGTTCAACTCTACAAAATCTCACGTAATTTTTTTTTGAAACACTGGTTGAAAACGTTAAAAATCCGTCTACAAAACTTTCGTAAACAATTACTTTTTGCGATCGTTTCAAATTTTTCGTACCTTTTAAATCTTTTCGTATTCGGTGGAAAATCGGTTTTACCAGGCTAATTTCTGGTATAGTAAGAAGAAATAAGTCGTTAGATTTTTCTTTGTGAACGATTTCAGTTTCGTAAAAATTTGAGAATCAGAGAGTCGAAAAATTCTTTTGAGCATGGGAAAAAAAAATAATAATAATAATAATTACAATTTGGTTAAAAAAATTAGTTTTAAAACGACGGATTATGAATTCAAAAATACAATTTCAACGTTCGCAAATTCGGTGTTCATCGTTTTGAATTTCGTTAATTTTCGTTAAATTCCACGAGTTCCCTGCATCATTAGCGAAGCGTTATAGTAAATGTAAAATAGTTAAACCCCCGGCTAAGATACTCTGGTAAAATATTCAGGCGAGAAATTTACCACGTACAGTACATATACAGCCAAGTCGGGTATAATTACCGCCGGCTTGAGCTGCGATAAATCAACGACAACTGCGACAAACGGGAGCAAAGAGAAGAGAAGAGAAGAGAAGAGAAGCGAAGAGAAGAGAAGAGAAGTAAAGAGAAGCGACGCAGACTGCAAATGGCAAGGATGAGAGGATGAGGGAGGAGTAGGAGGAGGAGGATGATGAAAAGGAGAACGAAGAACGGGGGATGAGGGAAAGGAAAGACTGGATCAGCACGTAAGAGCAAGGGATGATTTTTCCGACGTCGTTTGTCACAAGCCCCTCGCTAACCGTATCAGGCTACATTTATATGCTAATTTGCAGATATATTTGAGAGATTTTCAAAGGCGTATCTCTGCCTTCTTCTCCTTCTTCTTCTTCCTCTTCCTAATCTGTTTAAATTTTTTTCCCCTCTTCCCTTTCACGCAACTCGCATAGTTTTTATTGTCGTATTTATTATTCTTCTTCTTTTCAAATCGTCGCCAGTCTGTCACTGATTATTCGTCTTGTCATATTTATCATGATTCAATGTAAATAAAATGTTGTAATTACAACAGTTTTGATATGTCCATATTTCAGCTTTCAGTCGTCCTTGTAAAAAAAAAAAAATTAAAAAAAAAGAAAAAAAAAAACGAAATAGAAAAAAAATAGAAAAAAGAAAAAAAAATCGCGATTAACAGAGGAGGAGAAAATGAAAAAGCATGCCGAGGGAGGGATTATATGCTTTGGGACTCGGACTCAAGATTGTCCCGCAGATTAAAGTTCGAGCACATACGGCTCTGTCTCTCTCTCTCTCTCTCTCTCACTCTCTGTGTCTAACGTGACTGTGAAAAAGTACGAGAGGAAACTGAGAAAAGTATCAAGACGGGAAAAAAAAATGAGCAACAGTTCTTCGTAAAAAATAGGAAAAAGAAAAAGAAAAGGAGGTGAGAGGAGAAAAAACCAAGAAATAAAAAAAAAAAAAAAAATCACGCTCGGGAAATAACCCAGGTTCTTGAGATCTCTGGAGAATATAAACGGGTGAAAGAAATATCGTCGTGCCAACTCGACCAACCGCTTGACCCTGACAATCTCGGTTTTGATCCGTGTCCCTTTGTTTTTTTTTTTTTTTGGCCATCATTTTCGCAGATATGTTATCTTATATCGTTGTCACAATTCTTACACAATCGTTTCTTTTCTTTTCTTTATTTCTCATGAAAATCAGCCGATCGCCTACAAATTTTCGTAAATACGAACGCAAACATGAAACAGTGTATATACGTGTTTTTTTTTTTTTTTCTGAGACAAATATCAGGCACAAGATTAATTGATTTGCGTCGAACTAAAGTTCTGTAAAAAAAAAAAAAAAAATCGACGCTCTCGACAAATTTTGTTACCCTTTTCAATCAAGAAGGTAAATGACACAAGAAAATACGATTTTCGCCGAATTTGTTGGTGAATTTTTGAATCTATAAAAAATTCGCAACAACGCACGATCGATTTGAGAAAATATCAACAAGAAATTGAATAAAAGCGTGTAATACTTGTATTCGGAATTTAGAAATTTAATCTTATACCTTAAAGTGAATTAAAATAACGGAAACAGGGTTGTAAAATAATAACGGTTAAGGTTAAAATAATAAAATAAACCTGAAACAAAGAAGAGATCGGGAGATAATGAAATTTGCCTAAAATAAAAAGAGAAGGAATATAACGAAGTGAAAAAAAAAAAAAAAAAAAAATGGCGAGTAAATAAATAAAAACAGCTAATTAGCGGGTGAAAAAAGAGACGGTACACGTACACGTATAGGAATGCAGACTCGCCCTTCATCCCCTCACCCCAATTTTGCCGATCGACCCTCTAATTGGAGGTACAATACCTGTAATAACGTTCTACACAACCCACGGCACGTTGATTCATAACTTCATGACGAAGTTGCGTAGTAATTTCCATCGTTTCATCATGAAAATCGCGCAATCAACGTCAACGGATATTGTCTTTCATTCTTGATGATGCCGGAAGGGTAGAATAGCAGCCAGCCGGTCGTTTCATCGTAGGATTGCATTATTTTCTTGATATTTGATATTTCGTACAGCAGGCAAGCTGTTACACTCGAAGAAAATTTTCCTCATTACCGTTGATTACACGCGATTTTTGATACCGCGATTAGGCAACCGCTGGCGGAAGTTGAACGCCGTTTTTTTTTTTTTTTTTTTTTTGGAACGTTAAAAAAGGTAGGGTGAAAAATAAGGTAATTCACGTCTCAACGATCCCTTTTTTTTCTTCCCTCGTAGTATACAACGTAAGATTTTTAGTTCATTCTTCTTTTCGTACGGATGACTTTGTCGTGGCTGTTAGTTCTACACGACTGGAAAAATTTTTTTCACTCAAATCCCAACACAATTCCACAGGGCAAAACGGACCGAATGATTACTGTCCACCGGAATACCAAGAAGCAGGTAGTGAAATTCTTCGGCTCGGGTCGGGTCGGGTAAAATGGATTACTTTAGGGTCGGGTATGCGGGAATCTCGGATTACCAAAAAAATGTCGTATACCCGAAAATCTCCGGCTTGTCGAAGATTGTGGAGTTTTTGAAAATTTTGGTCACGGCTAGGTTTTCGCTCCGCCAAAAATACTGGGATTTCTAAAGTGAACGGAAATTTTTCGAAAATTTCGAAATTATTTCTTCTCCAAAATCCTGGACAATCTCAAGGACGATTTCGTAGCCGTCTGGAATTAAGTACTACTCCCAAAAAAAAAAAAGAGGCTCACCGAAAAATACACTCTCGAATTCCTTCATATATCTGCTTCATTAGCAAGCCATCGTGAAATAATTTTATTATCGACCAGTAGGGGTGTACGGTTACTGAAATTCTCTGGGTAGGGTCGAGTAAAATGGATTAGTTTCGTGTCGGGTACAAATTTGCAAGAAAAAATTACGATGACTATACGAGAAACAGTTACGATTTGAACTTCGAAATGACATTGGCATTGGTTTTTTTTTTTTTTTTTATAACGATGTTAGATACTACGCATCACATTTTAATTATGTCTCTCGACGCGTAACTTTGTAATTTTTTTTGAACCTTCCGCAAACGCGAAATCTATGACTCGTTTTACTTCAAGTGTTCCATTATGCCCCAAACGTCTTATTTTTGATCAAATTATTCATCCTACTCCCCATTTTTCCCTGATTCTCCCCCGTGTATCCCATTTTTCCCAAGTACCCCATTTCGCCCCAAGTATTTCATTATTTTCCAAGTATCCCATCTTATCCAAACTATTCCATCGGGCCATTGATACCCTATTTTCCAAGGTATATCATTTTTCCCAAGTATCCCATTCTGCCCCAATCATTAAATTTTTGTCCAAGTATCCCATCTTATCCAAGCTATTCCATCGTGCTGTCGGTATCCTATTTTCCAAGGCATCCCGTTTTTTTCAAGTATCCCGATTCGCCCCAAACATTTCATTTTCTTCCGAGTATCCCACATCATATAAAATATTCCATCCTGCAATCGGTATTCCATTTTTCCCACGTATCCCATTTCGCCCCAATTGTTACATTTTTTTCCAAGTATCCCACCTGATCCAAACTATTCCATCGTATCGTCGGTATCCCATTTTGCCTCACATTCGAGATCAGCGAAGAATTAATGATTCTACAACACCGATAAGATTGAGAGGGAAGAAAACATGAAAAAGTGCAAAACATCGAGTATAAATGTTCAGAAAAATTTCTCCTTCCGCAGCAACGTGCAGAGCACTGCAATTAGTTACGTCGAGGTCGGCGGGGGGAACTTGAGAAGATGGATAAAAAAAATGGTGCACTTTCGGGGATCCGCGGAAGACTCGGAGAGTCGGAATCGTCTGAGAAGTAATGAAAATCTCGAGCCTTGCGGGGTATAAATGAATATAAATGACCTAGAAGTCTTTCACCCCTAACCGTCACGTCGCTTGTATCTATCTAAAAAGCGTGCGGGGAACAACGTCAGAGAAAGTCGAGACTCGAAACAGGGAGAAGGTGTGAAGAAGGTTTACTTCGGTGAAACGAAACGAGGTGAACCTCACTTCCGGTAAACCTCGCTTCTACTTTTTCGTCCTCTTCAATCTAATTCCCCTCGTTTTTCCTAAGGAAGAAAAATATCTTCGCGGTGAAAAATCAGGCCAAAGAGTCCTTTGCGGTAACCTTATTTATTTTCGCACGAGGGCGTTTTTACAACCTGTACACATGCGCGTACAAATTATTTACAACCTCGTCTGAAAAGACAAAATGCAAAGCGAAACGTGTTGCCAATTTATCTATTCATACCGTTGCCAGATTAACTTACGCGAGAATTCCAGAGCCGGAAAAAAATTCAAGCGGAAAATACGTAATTTCGCTCCGCATGGATGACGGGTGAATTTTAAAATCGACTCCGCAAATCCGAAGCTCTACACGTACAGGAGTTTGACGAAACTTGCCTACTTCGAAAATTTACTCAATATGCAAATGCGTTTATGTATTTACGTACACGGATGTACACGAATTTGTTGGAATTTTCAAAACTGTTTTGACATTTCGTTTCCACCTACAGGAAGTGTAAAATTTGAATAAGATAATTGTGTTTTTTAAAATTTTCATGAATTATCCAGTCAATCAACCCACTGAACCAATTAAACAGAATCAATTTCTTCGAACAAAGGTTTTGAGATTGGTAAAATATGTTTTCTGACGTATCATTTTTGTCTTGGCATTTGTAATAATGCAAAAAAGAATAACAGGAGTTTTGTGTTCCGTTTGATTTGATTTTATTTTCTTCTTTCTTCGTTCAAATTTTTTTCTTCTTATTTTTCTCCTTTTTACATTTCTTAGATCTGTTCGTTTTTCTCCAAAGTTTTCGCGGTATAAGTTATAACAGCTGGGGATCTTAGGGTCGGAAAAAAAGAAGGCGAGAGTAAAGTTGACGAGAAGGCCGAAGGAGAAAGAATGAGAAAAAACCCCAAAAAAAAAAAAAAGAAAAAGAAAAAAAAAGATTTCCAATTGCCACACAACAAGTTTCTACTTCTTTCATTCGTTTCCTTATTTCTTCCAAAAGTTTTTCTTTTTTTCCCTTTCTATGACCTCGATCAGCGATAAATCTATCGATCGAAAAACCGACCGTTCATCGCCCGTTTTATTCTCGCTATTTATGTATCCTTTTATAAGTACGCGTAACGTATCGCGTTGAATCAGAGCATGTGTTCTCGAAAGCTTGCTTAAACCGCTTCTCCTCACCTCTATTCCCAACGGACCTACTTAAACTTGTAGAATCAGGGTGTGTTAAAGCTCTGCAGTTTAAGCAGCTTGCGAAACTCACCTGAGCTTAACTAATTCCCTCTATACGCTACCTCAATATGAAAAAAGCAAAAAAAGCAATCAGATCATTCGTGAATTTTCGGCAGACTTTTAAAAATAACTGATTGTTACATCATTTTTGTTTCTGTTTCGTGCGTTGAAAATTCCAAAAACAACTTGCCTCGTCTTTCGAAATATTCTCTTTGCCATTTTCACCTTTCAGCAAAGTTGCCAGCCTGGCTTTGGAAACAAGATTTTAAACGACGAGAATTCAGATTTGAAAAATCTAGTCCATCGGGCGTCACTTTTACCTTCTATCGCCAATTCTTTCGCGTACCTTGAATACTTGGCTTTTAAGCCCAGAGCTTTTAAAGCCCGACCATCAGGATCATCACGGTCGTTATCATCAGCGTGATCACGCCTACACATTTGCCGCGAGATTTATATTCTAGATCCCATTCTATTCGCTACCGGCATATTTTGCATCCTGTTTGGGCGCTGAAAATATACAGTGACAAACAAATCATCCCCTCAGGGTATATACATGAATATATACATAGGTATACAATCACACACACACACACACATATATACACGTTATATTTCGGTCATGCCTGTGTATTTGAATACGTATAATACATAATGTACACGAGATGCCTTCAAACGACTCGGTCTCGAGGGACTTGGAAAATCAGAATAGGCGAACGTTGAAGTGGAAATTGTCGCGGCGTAAACACGAGTTTATATGTTATACATATGTAACTGAAGATCAAGATCGTCCTTCGCAAAATTCAGCTTCAACTCTCTAGCGACTTGCGGAGATTAGGAGAAAAGAGAGAGAGAGAGAGAGAGAGAGAGAGAGAGATAGATAGAAAGAGATAGACAGAGATAGAGAGAGCTTTTAAAAAACGCGGCTGTAATATTGTTTTTACTTTTGCAAGAATCTGAAGCGTTAAAAGAAGAAAAAAAGGAGAAAAAAAAAAACAGAAACACGAGTAAACGTAACGTGATTAGCAAACGAAAATAAGAAGAGAAACGTGAAATTTTGTACGTACGTACAAAGGTTGCTACAATTCATCCTCGGCGCAATTTTTAAATTCGAAGAACGTCGGCGGAGGTGTGAGAAAAAAAAAAAAAACAAAAAAAAATTAAGAAGAAGAAGAAGAAGAAGAACAATCAGCAACTAAGGGATGGAAATGATCCTCGAGATTGAATTGCATCAAAGCTTTTTCCCTCCGCCTTCTTTTTTTTTTTTTTTTTGGGGGGCCACAAGAAATATAGGCTGTTGAACTGCAGAGGATTACGATCAGCGCGAACCGCCAAAACGCCCGAGGACTTCTTTTAATAATCTTCTTCTTCTTCTTTTTCGTCCTTTTAGCGTCGTCTCGGGATTATTTTTCAATTCCGAATGATAATTCTCATCAATTTCTTCATCCTCGGTGTCCGCGCGTCATGTCGGTTTATTTTAATCAGTTCAAACAAATTTCGCTCGACTTTGATCGAATTGAGAAAATACCGTCGATACTTTCACGGAAATAAAAATTCTTTGATAAAACTAAAAAAACACAACTTTTCATCAGGATCATGGAAACGAGCTTTTCTTTCTCGAGGTTTCTTCCCAGCACTCTACAGTAAGGGAAACTCATTCGAACGAAAATAATAGGAAATTCATATCCAATGTTTAAAATGTGAATCCGACGAAAGACAAGTTTATAAATTAATTCATACGTATATATATATATATATATATATATATATATATATATGCATCGTGTTTATTTATTATCCTTTGTGTAACGAAGAGATTTGATTTATTTTCGATTGATTTTTTGCTTTACATTATTTTATCGTTCCAAGCTAATAATTTCATAACTTCACGAACAAATATCTGTACATTGTACACAATACGAACGAATATTTACCGAGGCGAAGTAATGCCTGAAACGAGAAGGGAGAGAAAAAAAAAAAAAAAAGAAAAAGAAAGAGTACAGAAACGCAAGAGATCCGCTACCACGTTCGAGAAGTGAGTATAAGACACGTGAAAACATAGGAAAAACGTTTTGTAAAAAGACGATGAAGAGAAAACGGATGGAAAGTAAAAGAAAAAAAAAATTGAAGCAGAGAGAAAAAGCTTCGAGGAAGAAGAGAAGAAGACTTCGCTGTATACGAATTTATCCCATCGCATCGCCGTCGTCGTCGTTTAAGGATGCCTCGTTGCGTCTCGCCTTGTTTCCATTTTATGCCAAAAATAACATTTTCCTTTTCCCCTAATTTCCCATGAAAAACACGCCCGGGTTTTCGAGCTTGCAAGCTTTTGAGGTGGCCGAGGATTCAGGTTTGTTCGATACGCGATCGCAAGGGAAAATCAACCCCCCCCCCACGTCAATCTACAAGTTTGCAATCTGTAGGTCGTAGGTAACCACCACCTACATTAAGGGCGAGAGAAGAGGGGACAGAGACCATGCCTCTCAAAGCGGAAACCCCTTCGTTACACGATTTTCCATCCATCCATCCATCCATCCATCCAACAAGGGTCGCGTCGTCAAGCTTCCTGCGCAAATGGCGCTGCAGAATTCCGATATATAGTTTTTTTTTTTTTTTTTTTTTTTCTTGTCTCGGGTGGTTGTGCGAAAGGAAAGGGGAGGGAAGGGAAGGATCCCGAAGCGGGGACACCCCATGACCTAAAATTAACACGCTTCGTCTACCTCGATCAAATTATCATCATCATTATCGCTGGGTATTATTATTACGTATCGTTATTATTGTTATTTTGTTGAAATTCGTCATCGGGTAAAAAGGATTTGAAGTAAGAATGAAGTCGATTGACGGTGCGATTGACAAGTTTTTCTCTTCGTCCTCGACGATTTCAAACAATAATACACCCACCCGATTGCATATTTTTCACAAAGATTGAAAATTTTATCGATCTTTGGTTTTTCAAATTACTTATTGTAATACCATTGTTACTGTTGTTGTTGTTATTATTAATATGAATGAAAGAGAACGATCTCCTTTTATCCCTCTGTTAACAATTTCAATATTATTTTTTTTCATCCGGTGCTGATTGCAATAATCTAGCGATCGGCGAGAGCTTATTATTATCGACATAATCACACAAGGACACGTGAACACGGAAAAGCTGTTTTATGAAAAAAAAATATATATATATGTACAGTGTACATATGTACGTATATATTGATAGGCAATAATAATACGGGTACACGGCGGATACTTTACGGAGATAAAGAGAAAACGACAAGAGAATCGCTTCGGGCATCTGTCGCTTGATTGCACACTGAGAAAAATTTCATTTGTTACAGTAACTAGAAAAATTCAGTAAAACAGGTATCGTTGAAAAAAACTGTTCGAATATTGTTGGAATGACGAAAAACGAGGTACGCCTAACAATTTTGCGCTATCGTCGATCCTTTTTCAGTTATTGCAACGCTGAATCAGTTTCCGAGGTTAACTCTACTTTTTTTAGTCAAACAAGGCCAAAAAAACTTAATTTTCATTTTCTACCTGTAACTATATTTTTCGATTGTGGTAAAAAATGAAAATAGTCAAGGACCGAGCGGTAACCGGAACTAAAAATTTCTCTCATTGATACAAAGTTACGTACTTAGGTACGATAGATTCACTATAAGCAGGATACACAGGCGTACCAGTTAATTCGCTTGAAAGTATTCCTCGTTTCGTTTCTTTTAAATTAAATCTAACAATAAATACGACATCGACGACGTCGGACGTCGAGGAAACAATTCAACTTCTCGTATTTCTCGTTTTACCCGCTAAATCAATTCGTGCGTAAATAACGAAATATAAACGAATGTTGAGAAATCATTGCGGCGGATACACATCTGTGTATATAAATATAAATATACGTATTATGTACTGTATATCACATAAATACCCGCGTAACGAGAAAACACGGCGATGAATAAATATTACTGATAATTTATATACAAGCGGAATATAGGCGTATAATATACAGATACTGTATAAATATGGTTATTTTAATTAATGTGCGAGTGACGCGCGGTGAGAAGATTCGTTTTTTTTTTTCATTTTTTTAATCATATCATTCTCAACCGGTAAAAATTATTCCAATTCACAAATTGACCGGATATTAAAAACGGTTTAATTTTTCTGTCAAATTTTATCCCTTGACGTTAGGATTACTTGTTTTCATATAAAACGTGACGCATCGATCGAAACGAAGAAGAAAGAAAGAAAGAAAAAACAAAACAAACAGCAAATTTTTGCCATACTGCCTAATAGTGCAAAATTACAACTCAAAGTTTAATCAAACTTTAGCAAATTTTCTCGCAAATCTTACAACGCGTAGAATCATGAAAAAAAAAATAAATAAATGATAAAATAAAAAAAATTAGCTTCAACGAAAAGTGGTTGTGAATAAAAGGATAAAAAAAAAAAAAAAATAGCCTCTCGTCTCTGGGCGAGTTTTGAAAGTTTTGAGGGATCGACGAAGCTTAACGAAAATAAAGAGAGAAACAGAGATATCGGAAAAGAGCTTAGTGAATATAGGAATTCCACTTTGGTACACAATCATCAATTCTCGTTAGGCATCTCGTTTATATTGTACGAACGACGTAACGACGACTGACGATCTTTCCGCCAAACTTAGTATATGTATATATATATATATATATATATATATATATATATATATATATATATATATATATGTATGTGTGTACATAAGAAACGAGGCGTGCGCTTACGAAATGATAAATAAACTATCGATGAATGAATTACGTTCAAAGCCGAGCTTTTGCTCGGTATTGCACTAATCTAGGAAATTCGGTACGCGAATAAACCGAACGTAAATCGCCCGGAGAGCTTTCGAATAATTTATTATCACCCGTAATCCAGTTCTGTCAATTATAAACGGTAACTGCAAACACTTGCCTGTCATCCTCTTGAATACTACTTACATAAGTGTTTTGTAATAAATTATTGCCCGATTTAGTTAGCGCGAAGTTCAATGAACTTTGAACCGTCAGGTGAAAAAGATTAAATCTCATCGCTCATCGCGACGATAATTATAAAATTATAATTTCAACGACCGAAGTACTAACGGTATCGAATCTGTGTAAATTTTTTTCAGATCGAATAGTGGGATGAAATTTTTTTTTTTTTTTTTTTTATGCAAATAATTCGCGAAATTTGATTTGTTTTCCGGTCGGTCGAAACATTATTCACATATTTCAGACAATTCAACTGCTCAATATTCATTCTACAAAATATAAATCGTTGAGTATTCAACGAAATGCGTACAAAAAAAAAAAAAAAAAAAACGTGCTGAAAATTACTAGAAATAGAAATATTTGTTTCATCGACTTGGCGAAAAGTAGGTTTGTTTTTTTTTTTCTTTTTATTATTATTATCAAATCTCGCAAATCAATAAAAATTACAATCGCATCGCTCGTGACAACGATGATTATAATTACAACAATCGTACTACCAACGATATCGAATCTGTGTACATTTTTTTCGGTCGATCGAAAGAGTGGCAAATTTTTTTTTCAAATCTAAACGATACGAAAAAAATTTCTTTTCGAATCGTTCGAATCATTTTTCACTTATTTCAAAGAGTTAAACCAATCGGAAACAATCGTTTCACATGTAATAAATTGTAGAACAGTTAAGGAAACGTGCGTACAAAAAAAAAAAAAAAAAAAACCACATGCTGAAAAATACTAAAAATAAAAATATTTCTTTCATCAACTTGGTGAAAGGTAGGGTTTTTTTTTTTTTTTTTTTTTTTTATTCAAAGAAGGAAGAAAAAAACCAACTCTCGCAAAAACTCAAGCGAATTTAAGCACGTAATTTGAGTAACGATGGCGTGGAACAATACCTATGGTGTAGGTGGCGCCGTCGATTTGAAAGGTTGCGCTTTTGCACTTCTTGAAGAGCCTGGGATGAGCCGGATGTTGAGGCGGCGGTGGCGGCGGTCCGCGAATAGATCCGGTCTTAGAAACGGATCGTCTAGGATTTTGATCACTCATTTTGTCGCCGAGCGGTGGTTTTTGTTTTTTTTTTTTTTTTTTTGTTTATTTACTTATTTATTTTTTTTTTAAACAACGTTCACTGTTTCTCTTCACATAATTCAAACTTGAAACGCGGATATTTGTTCAATCTGCGAATTGTGACGGTGAAATTTGGCAATTTTTCGGAATGCTTTTTTTGTTGTTTTTTTTTTTTTTTTCAACAAATTTCGAATCGTACAACGAAATTGTTTGTCAAAATGATGGACGAAATTTGGCTACTGCGGTTCGCATTTCTATCGCAGTTAAGAATGTAATTAATCACACAGGCACGGAATGGAGCCGGAATGACGAAGTTAATATTCTTGGTTGGAATTAAAATATTTCTTGCTTGGTTAATAAAAGGGCGTCGACGAAAGATACAGAGAAAGAGAATTCTGGTGCTATTACGTCGATTTCGGGTCATTTTACTTTGTGCTTGAAAATTCTGCGCCAATTCAATTAGCGAAGTAATTAGGGAAATAATTAGAAAATAAGAAGAAGAGAAGAGGAGAAATTCGTTTGTTTCAAATCGAAATTCAAGGGATTCGAGACTCGGGATAGAAGAATAGTCGATTCTATTCAACAGTGAAATTCATTTCTTTCGACAGACGCAAAATAAAATAACATGGATAGTTGTTTTATTTTTATAAATTTGATTATTTTTCAATCAAGAAACTCTGAACATATAAAATTGTAATGTCAAGAAACGTTTCAGCGTTTTAAAATATATTCTTCAAATAACGGCAATAATTTTTTTCTTACAACACAAATCTTCATATTCTCTTTTCTATTTACGAGTATATTTTGAAAATTGATTGTTCTTCTTATCATTCGTCGAAAATTCATCCATATTATAATTGAAAAGAAAAAGTGATTATGCAACGTACGTTATCACTGAGTTGTAACAATAGAATGAATTTAAAAAATCAAGTTTCAATGCAAATTCTTGAGATTCCAAGATCGGGAAGAAGACGAGATTTGAAAAATCGTGCAATGTTTACGTGAAAATGAAAAAATTCACGCGGAAATGAATGTGCTAAGATAAATTGACGTTAAAGCCTTGTTTAACTGAAAAAAAAGTAGAGCAAATCACTCAGAAACTGATTTTCCCTTGAAATTACCAAAAAAAGGATCGACAATAGCGCAAAATGTTTACGCGTTCCTCGTTTTTCGTAATTCCAACAACATTCAAACAGTTTTTTTTTAAACGATACCTGTCTTACCGAATTTCTGTAGTTACCGAAACGAATGAAATTTTTCTCAGTGTACAGGGAAAGGTGGGTACTTAAAACGGGGGTACTTAAGGAAATACTAAAACTTTGCGAACGTAAGTATGTTGAATTTTCTTTTTTTCAGTTGCAATCAACGCAAATAATGTCAATTTTTACTATTTCCAGTAAGAAAAAAAATTTATTTTCGCTAGAAAAATGGGGTAACCCTAAAAAAAGTAATTCTTTTTTTCCTTCTTCAACCAAATAAAATATGTGTAATAATTACCTTTCAAATTAACGTTAGTAATAAAATTTACTCTCAACGTAATGTTTAAAAAGTTTTTTTTCTTGTTGTTTCCATTTCTTTTACTTGTATTTTTTCGCAAAAAGTATACAAATGTTTTCTTTCTCTTTTAGCTTCTTAGTGTAAAATGATGCTAGATGTCATTTTTTACCGTTTACGAAATTTTTGGGTTGACCCATTTTGCCCCCACCCCCCCCCCCCCCACCACCTTCCCCTATATATGCGTACAGGTACGTAATAAACATGAACACGTACATAGATTCACGGGTATCTACCTACACGTCGTCCATATATCGAGTTAAACACCGGAGGTCAACATCCAATTTCAATTCGCAATCTATGTGCACAGGTATGTATATATATATATATATATATATATATATATGTATGTATGTATATATATATACATGTGTACATAAACGCATGTATACATAAGTATGTACCTATGCGGACGCTGGTTCAATTGCGGCAACGACTAAAACACGCGTACATAGGTGATTATATAATGTCACGCGATCGCGAATCACACGTGGCATGTGGGAAAATTTCAGGGGAGAGGATTGAAATAAACGAGGACCCGGGGCGAGTTTGACGGAAAATATCTATTTCGATGGGGAAATTTTCAAGCCTCTTAGTCTCGTCGTTGTGTGACAATTAAATTCGCAATTTTACAAAGTGTGAAAAAAAAAAAAAAAAAAAAAAAAACACGCGTGTTTTTGGCTTACAACTGTGACATTCGTTTCTTTTATACCCCTTCAAATTTTGTATCTGGCTTTATACGCGATGCGAAACAAAAAAAAAATAAATAAATAAATAAAAAATATAATATAACACGTCAAGAAAAATAATCTCGCATTTTATGCAATTTTTGTTTGCTGTCAAATTCAGGTTTCTTTTGTTACAATTAAATCGTGATTATCACTTGCGGATTTTAATGACGAAATTTATTTGCAAATCTGTACATTTGCTTGAATAGAATTCGGTTACTCGAATCAATTTACATTCCTTTCTTTTCTACCAGTCGATTGAATTCAATCATCAGATTCGTCGATTTGAAAAAACAAAAATATATGTATTTCGATGTGCGTATAATATATTTTCTTATAGACACGCCAATTTATTTTACTATATAATATAATCATTCGTTAGGTGGTGAAAATTTAAATTCAAACAAATATCAAAATCACTTTACAGAACCATTGATTAACCGGACATTTCTTTTTTAAATCGACTGAACGAGTCGATCTGTGATTTAAAAAATCGTGTTTCTTTTTTTTTTTTCAACGCGTTGACTGAAAAAATCTCATTCATCTCTCTTTTCCCCACAATGTGGGCAATTTTCGTCGTCTTCGCAGGATTAAAAAAATCTGTTCGACCCTCGTGATGACAGAATAAAAAGCTGAAGATGATTTCACGCTTTGTCACACTTAGAGATTTTCAAATTTTGTTCAACGAGTGTAATCGTGCGGTTGGGATAATTTCGGTTTTTATCGTCCCGTTTTTGTCCTCACTCCTGTCCGTGTTTTATGTCCGCACTTTTTTTTCCTCTACCTTCTCTTTTCATTTTGATACCGTCACGCGTGTCCTTGTTTCTCCCTTGCGTTTCTTTATTTTTAGCCGTCTAATCCAAGCTCGTCGCTATATCACAGGTATCAGGATATACCGAGTGTCCCGTTTTCGAAAACAAAGGAAACACAAAATGAACCGTTACAGTGAGCAAATTAATAAAAAAAAAAAAAAAAATTGTTTAATCAGTGCAATTTCGAGTACAAGAAATATTTCAAATGTTTTCACATGTTGGTTTATTTTTCAATTTTTGTTTTTTTTTTTTCTTTCTTTTTTCCCCTCTCTTTCTTCAGACTTGAAAAATGTAGAGAGACCGGCAAAAAGAAACATTTTTAATATCTTCAATTTTTCTTTTCAACTTAAATTTGTCATTTCTTTTTTTTTTTCTCCTTCCGTTCGATTCGTCATTTTCCTAGTCGTGGTAAAAAATTTTTTTGATTTTGATTTTTATTTTTTTTTTTAGTTTTATTTAGTTCACTCTGTAAGTAAAATGACAAGGGATGAAACCTGACGAATTTTCCGACTTCTGTTCCCCATTGATTGCCGTTTATACGTACTAACTTCGTCCAGACACGCATCCTCTTGCATTATTTGTTACCGAAGACGATATATGGTATAAGATGAATGAGGTACGCGATGTGAATGTTTTATGTATAAATAACCTAGGGGTGAAAATAGAATAATTTAACCTTGCTATTTTCGAAAACGACTTTAGCTTAACGATATATGATGCGTTAAAAAAGTAATAGGAATGAAAAAAAAAGAACAAACACTTACGGATACTCACAGATTCGCGTTGAAGAGATTTTAACAACGTAATTGATCTTTTGAATTTGAACAGATAAAACAATGGATATTATTGTAACAGAAATCAACGAAAAAAAAAAGACCAAAGAGATTATCTTTTTAATCTTTATCGATCGTCTAGTTAGTTAAAATTTTCCTTTTAATCGGATAGTCATTTGTTTGTTTTGTTTCCCCGGTATCAATTAAGAGAAAAAAAAAAAAAAAAAAGGTTAATATCGTCAAACCTGCAATTTATACGAGAAGAATACAAAAAACGAAGCAGGCGTAAAAAAGCTAAGAACAAACGAACAAAAAAAAAAATAAAAATAATAATGATAATGATAATAATAATACAACGCGGAATGAGAAAAGTCAGATGTAACGCGAAGCTCATAATTCGAGTCGTTGGAAAACGCGTTAAGTCACATCAAACGATCCCACGGTTTCTCTGCTTATGTACCTGTAATAAAACCGTCCATTCGTCTTTCTCGCAATGAACGTACAATTTTTAATTGCCTGCGTAGTGTACATTGGGAAAAGGTAATCAAGTTTCATCCCGTTATATACCGTTGTTTGCAGTATTAATTTTCTTATAATCGTATTGCCGTCAAAATTTATCTCGAATCTTTCTTTATTTCGTATTTATTTCCCCGTATTTTTGTGTTTCGCAAGATTCGTTTTACAATTTTATAATTTTAGCTCCGCGCTTCTGGTTCGATAATTATGAGAAAAGAGTTGAAAGGAAAGGAAAGAAAGCCCAAACGAAAGAAAAAATAAAAAAAAAAAACCATGCATCGATGAACTTTACACTCTTTATTAGTTGTTTGCAAAATAATATAATGTAATATATATTTGCGATGGTTTTTTCACTTTAAATCTGTAAATTTAATTTAATTTAATCTCTCTCTCTCTCTCTCTCTCTCTCTCTCTTTCTTTCTTTCTCTTTCCCTTTCTTTTTTATATTCTACGACAAAAGTGAAGACGGATGAAAAAGGTCAAAGGCTTGAATGATTCCTAGTTTAGAAAAAATAGCGTTTAATCAATAATAAATAAAAACTGAACGGCATAAATTCGGTAAACAAAATCAAAAATTATATTATCCAAGAGCGATAAGCTGACAATTTGAGTAACGACTCGGATAACTGCAAAAAAAAAACAACATCGACAAAATTAATCGAAATAGTGATAAAACAAGAAAAAAAAAAAAAACAAAAAAGAACATCGAAAATTAAATGCCGAATTAACGTAATACGCGTTGGAGAAAAAAAAGCCGACGTCTATTAATTAAAATTTCAAACGACGCGAGCTGCACTTTCAAACCGCGTGCATTTTTATTTCGACAAAACTTTTTTGTTTATCGTCCTTTTTAATTTTTTTTTTTTTTTCTCCCTACTATTCGAGTCGCGCTTAGAATCCTACCCAAGTATATATGTATGTATATACATTCCACGTTATGTACAGGAAAACCGTCTAATGAATTCCTTACGTATAACTTAATTAACCACTCTAACCTTAATTAATCAATTTCATATAACTTTTTATCCTTTTTTTTTCACTCCGTCGCACTCGCTGTTAAACACCACTTGACTTTTTGCTTCGTTTTGCTTTATAAAAAATTCTTGTCTCGTTGTGCAGGAAAAAAGAAAACAAAAAAAAAAAATAAATAAATAAATCCCCTTCGAAGATGATATTCAGAATTTGAAAAATTGAAAAACCAATTCGTACAATTTATTTGACTTCACTGTATAATTTGTCTTCACATAATTCTGCACAATCTTTTTAGCACAATGTTTTTGAAAAATCTTCGGTAACTCGTAATTCTTTCAAAATAATTTTCACGCGATTTGATGCGGTTTTTTTTTTTTATATTTTCAATTTTGGGTTCAATTTTGGGTTTGGTATTTTCACTTATTCGATTCCGTGCGACGAGTTTCGTACACGACCTTTTCTTCTTTTTATCCTACACCTTTTCGACCGTTCGAAATTCGCGTGAAAGAAGGAAAAACAAAAAAACAAAAAAAAAAAAAAACACACGGAAAGGCCAAAAAAAAAAAAATCTCTTCGCAACTAGCCACGCGCGATTTTCCCTTCGATATTTTTTTTATTTTTTTCTATTTCCTTTATCACCGTAGTCCCGAGAACTCCGACACACACGTCCTCTCGAAGCGAGTCTCTCCACGTGGTCTGTCAACCCCCGTGGCGTTTATCTGGGGTGTTTCTTCGCGTATTCTGCCTCGATTTGACGCCTGCGCGACTCGCTCCGTCGATTCCAGACCGACTCTAAAACCGCGAACCAGAAGGGGAGGGTGGAAAACGGGGCAAAGGTGCGAAAGGGGTTGCGAAAAAAAAAAAAAAAAATTGCCGGTCAATTTTATCGAGAGAGAGAGAGAGAGAGAGAAGCAAAAGAAAAAAAAAAGTAGAAACGAATCGTTTTTTCTTTTTTATTTTCTCTCTCTCTCTCTCTCTCTCTCTCTTTCCATTTCACTATCTATATCTCTATCTCCGTGCCTGGGTCAGGAATTTGGCGATAATTGCCGCCACTCGTCACAGATATCCAACAATTGACAGCTGGTATTAGTCCGTATTGACAGGACACCGATCGCGACCCTCCCCCTGCTACAGACGGCGACTAATTAACAAAATTCCCAATTTCGACTCGACGGTTTTGCGATACCTATTCGAAAAACCGATACAGACAGAGACGAAGAGAGAGGACGGGAATGAAAAAATTGCGAGAGGTTAAAACGAACCAAAAGAATACAAAAAAAAGAAATAGTTAAACAAAAATATTCGTTTGGCTAAGATAGTTGCGATTCTTCTTTTTGTTTAATCGTAGTTCATCCGGCGGGCATCGAATATACATCGAGAATTTGATAATATCGAGATTGTAAGAAATCTGTATTTTACAATCGCGAATCGTCTTCCATTTTAGAATTTGAGATTTTATTTGATTCAATCAAATTGCAACGCGTTCACCAAATTACTCGTCCAAAGTAATATTACCGACAACTTTAACGAGGGTGCAGAATTTATAGTTAAACATCGGCAAAGCAGATCAATCGAACAATTGAAAGTATCTGTGTGAAAAATCCAATGTTTCGTAGATGGGAAAATTTATTTTGAAAAAAAAAAAAAAAAAAAAAAAGAAAATGGCAGTCACAGCCTTTTCAATTCTCCTCGTCAAAATGCGAAACAAGAAAAAATCTGAATCAACGATAGACGGTTGTTAATAATTTTCAACGATGTCGATAAACCGATAAAGAGTAATTGTTCAGCTAGATAAGAAATTGATAGTGTTTAATGGAATACTGATCGATCGATTAATTGATAATACATGTTTCTTGCGAAGCGTCGACGATTCTTCGATTCGGTAACGGTAAGTATTCGCATTAACGGCGCGCCAAGTATGTGCTTCGAATTTTTTCGCTGTGAATTCAACGTTTCACATAACGAGGAAACTTATTATGAAGTACGTATCCGAGCCAAGATCCAACGCTAATTGGCAGACTTTGATCAGGCAGCTTTGTCTGAGCCGTTGTTCGAATCGAGGGCTCGAATATTACCTGGAGGTTGCTCTACGATATCTCTCATCGAATTGAAACGTACAAAGAAAATTAATACTAATCCAAGGCAAGGAGTCAGCCGATAAATAAACTCGACTAATCACGGAGAGATCGAAAATTTCATCCTGTTGAAATAGAACTTTAAATTGACCATCGAAATTTTGTATCCAAGAACTTGTCGGTTTTTTTTTTATTTAACTTTTTATTCTCCGTGCAGTTTACGTATGAAAATCTTATGTATAGTATTATTCCTGTAAAATTGCGAATGTCAATTTTATACATGATCTAGAAAAGAAGAAATGTCAATATCACGTGGCATGAAAATGGAATGAAGAACGGAGTTTCAAAAGCAATTTAAAAATTGTACACGTCGAAATATCGACGCGATACGGGTAAAATATTGATTTCGAAGTCAAGAACTATGTCAGCAATTCCGAAAGAATCACAGGAGGTTATATGGAGGGATGTCGACGGTTTGAAAGTTTGAAATTAAGTTTCACAAGTTTCCCGGCTTTTCCGTAGGGAAAAGACTCTCGATCTAACCGGAAATTTTTCACCTACAAATATTACCTTCGATTCACAAAATCCTTCGCAAGAATTGGTTTCGCTAATATTCCTAGTAAGTCAACGTACAAGGTAAAAATATCGAAAATTGCAAATTTCAGTATTTATATACGGATATTAGATTGTGTCAAAGAGTCGACTATTTTCCTTTTTTTTTTCCGAAATTCAAGTTCAAAATAATTTATTTAAAGTAAACAGGTGTTTAAGGACCCTGAATAACTTTTGAAAGAGTAAATTTATCATAAAATGATAAAAGAACGTTTTTGTAGAGCGTTGAATTCCCTACAAAAATACTTTCTGGTCTTATCATTGCACTTATGCGTTGAACAGTTATAAAATTGCAAAATATAATGAAAGAAAAAAAAAAAAAAATTCCATTGTTATTCAAATGGGAAATAAAAAATCGCGATAACGCACCTCGGAATATTGATATCAAGAGCTCGAATTTGGATATCATTCTTTTTCCGTGATTTCAAACAACATATTCGTCTTGAATTCTGAAAATAAAAATGTTCGATTTTTTTCATAAAGTTTATATGTTTCTTTTCTATTTGTTTCAAGCATGCTCCATTAAATCGTACCAAAAAAAACAAAAAACAAAAAGACAACGCAACAAAGAAATGGTGAAAGAAAAGTCGTCGAGGCGGTGAGAAAGAGGCGGAAATC
Source organism: Neodiprion fabricii (assembly GCF_021155785.1). Lineage (NCBI taxonomy): Eukaryota > Metazoa > Arthropoda > Insecta > Hymenoptera > Diprionidae > Neodiprion > Neodiprion fabricii. The sequence continues at coordinate 5,240,388 of NC_060241.1, forward strand.
GGTTCTATTAAGCTCCGTACAATGCTATCCAGATTAAACCGTTTCACCAGCATTCTGATTGCTATTAAGTAAGATTAGATTAGATTAGATTAGATAACGCTCGCATTATCTTTCCCGGCTACTACCGTGCTCAGAGCTACGTGACCGGGAAGTCAATCATTGCCTTATACACACAATAAGTGTACAATACGCACAGGCAGGTATATTTGAGTGCGCCTGTTCGTGTGTGCGCGTGTATTAAAGCTGCAGGCACACAGTTAACCCCTTCTTTGATCCCAGACCTGATTCTGTGGCCTCGAATATCTCCTAAGCGTAACAATATCGTCCCTTCAATCCAAACTGCAGCCCCCGGGACGTCAGGAATTAGAAATAAAAGTCGTAAACCTGCGACGTCATGCTGATATCTAACCGCACGCTAGATGAATTTATACATCGACTCAAAGGGCGCGATAAATCGCTCTCTGATAACACCAGTGATAAACGTTAACTCGATTTTACATTCACACATCCGTAGTTTTTAAATTGCAAATGATATAAAAATTGTAGTTATAGTTGTAGTTCCAGTTGCAGTCGTAGTTGTAGTTGTAAATGTAGTTGTAGTTGTAGTTGTGGTTGTGGTTGTGGTTGTGAATCAAAATGTAGTTGTAGTTGTAAATGTGAATCTAGCTGTAATTGTGAATGCCAATGTGGTTGTAGTTATAAATATAGTTGTGGTTGTAGTTGTAGTTCTATTTGTTAATGTAAATGTAGTTGCAGTTATAAATCTAAATGTAGTTCTAGTTGGAAATACGATTCTAGCTGTAGTTGTGAATGTCAATGTGGTTGTAGTTGTGAATGTAGTTGTAATTGCGAATATAGTTGTAATTGTAGCTGCAGTTGCAGTTGCAGTTGCAGTTGCAGTTGTAGTTGTAGTTGTAGTCGTAATAGTAGTTCTGGTTGTAGTTCCAGTTGTAAATGTAAATGTAGTTGTGGTTATAAATCTAAATGTAGCTGTATTTTGTGATTGTAGTTGTAGTCGTAGTTCTGTTTGTAGTTCTAGTTGTAAATGTAAATGTAGTTGTATTTGTAGTTTCAATTTTAGTTGCAGTTGCAGTTGCAGTTGTAATTGTAGTTGTAAATGTAGTAGTAGTTGTAGTTGCAAATGCAAATCTAGTTGTAGTTGTAAATGACAATGTAGTTGTAGTTATAGTTGTAGTTGTAAATGTAAATACAGTTGTAGCCGTAAATGCAAATACAGTTGTGCTTGCGAATGTAGTTGCAGTTGTAAATGCAGTTTCGGTCGCAGTTGTAGTTCTGTTGTTCAATGTGTAATACTTTTTCTCGCACGTGATTCATTGATTAAAACGATAGTTCGGTAAACCACATTCCATCGAATAAAATCACTGACATTTGTCGTCATCGACGTACAACGCGCCACCCGATTCTTTCGCATTCTTTTCACCATCCTTTCTCTCGGGTCCCTTTTCTCTTAATATGAGAAACGGATACGCGCCTAGCCTTGCAAATTTTCCAACCAATGCTACACGTATGGTACAGTGGGACATATCCCCCCCGGCGCGCGATGCTCCCTCAGGTGTAAAAGAGGCACGCTCCGATGCCTTGGCAAGCTTTTCCGCATTATTGGGCTTCGCACCCCTTTCTCTGCTCTTCTCTACACCCCAAGTATAATAATAATAGTAATAATAATAACAGTAATAACAATAATAACAATTCTAATGATACAATATGCTTGCTTATGCCTGTAACGCGTACGCAATATGTTTGTATACACAATACATATATTAAATACACAATACGTGTTTATTTATATTTATCATTCGGTGCACGGCGCATGCATAAAATATTATTATCGATACTCGTTTGGAATGTGGATCAACTGAAAAGAGGAATTTAATTTACTGTTATTTCTGTCTGTTAGTGTTTCACACGTTGGACCGATTATTTTATTCTTTCTTCGAATTGTTCAAAATATTTTTGGAGGTGTTTCTTTGTTCAGCATCGTTAAAATCTAATATCTTCAATTTCAAATTACTGGTAGTAAAGTTTCAGGCTAATCAGCTGAAACACGAATTGGAGTCGAATTTGAGCGTCAAAAGGAATGTGGAAGTAGAATCGTCGGATGATTGAGGCGATTTTCACCAACGATGGCGATCAAATGACAAAAGAAACATCGATTTTCAAGACACTAAGAGAAGCGTCCGCGGATACGATAAGCGAAGGAATAAAAACAAAAAAAAAATCCGAAGAACATAAAAATAAGCATAATTACTGAATGCATGGGGATAATAAACTGTGAGAAAAAAAAAAAATGAATGAATAAATAAATAAACAAGAAATCGTACCGTGTGAAGCTTTCAAATTTCGATAATCGCATTTTGAATTGTTGCCTGGGAGAAAAAAATAATAAAATAAAAATAAGAATAAAAAGAGAAATAAATATAAACGTATTCAAAATGGGACAAAAATATTATATTCACCCCGAAACATTTTCTGCACAACTGTCGCAAGCTCGCGGCTATACATGTGTAATATATGTATATCATTACCTCCAGCAAGCCGTTGGATGAATTGAAATGTAAAAAAGCCATGCATACATATGCAATCGTAAGTCCTAGGTACCTGCTATAAATATTTAGCGACGTAAAAATAGCGGGAGAAAAATTGCAATGTAGTTTACGCTGAAGTGCAAATACGCGTTAAATCTACCACGAAATAAAAATCTTCGCTAATTTTTATCCGTAAAAAATAAAGAAAGCAATTATCATTCCGTATTATCGCAAAATATTTTATTTGCAGTCTTGAAATGTTAGACTGGATTATTTCGAAACTTCCGCGTCGAAGAGAGACGTTACATTGTACAAAATTTACACCCTTAATAAATTGAAGATATTCTTGCGAAAATTTATCATTCACGCGATAATTTCACGCGCAAATTTATTTTTTTTTTTCACGCCAATTTTGACCTCAGCAACCTCCGATTCTCCCGGCTCAGCGTTGTAAATTTTGACCACGATTTCTCCCGACGATTCGGCAGACGGGAAACCCCTGAAGGCCAGACCGGACCTTCGTTCCGTATCGAAAACTGGAAGCGAACTCCGGACCGTTTTTCCAGGCTCCGAAGCCTTTCCTGGGACCGGTAAGCCAGGGAAATTTTGCCGACGGCGCCACGAGTGGTACGGAAATTCGCTGTTTGCAGGGTCAGCGTACCTGCCTTCCTATTTTAACAGAGTTTTGTCCGTGTCTAGTATCGATCACCCTCTCATTGCCTCCGATGCGCCGCTCCCGACCACCCTTACACTCCAAGGTTCATCTGCATGCGTGCAGCAGTCTCGAGTGTCTGTTAGAAATGTGCAATTTCCTTTTTGCAAATTTTCAAACCCCCGTTATCATCGAGCTTCGGTTGATTTTACGCGGATTCCAAAACCGCCGGAATACCGATAATTTTTAGAATTTCGAATGGAAATCGTGGAAACAATTTGAACACTGAGAAATATTTAAATTTAAATTTAAATTTTACCGTACATTTACCATCGATCTATCTCTGAAATTCTGAGTCATAATTTTGGAAAATATATTTCGTATCAAAACGGTTCAATTACCGCAATTTTGCGCATTATACGATTATTGAGATCTTCGGTGAAAAAGAAGACAAGGAAAATAAAATAAATATAGAAAAGCTTCTCGGCCATTTTCAGATTTCTTTCATCCTCTGATGTTGCTTCTTTGTTTCTCTTCATTTTCACGCCCGCAAGCTCCGGAAAAAAAAAACGAGGCGAAGAAAAGTAGAATATGTTGCGAGGAATAAAAAAATAGGGGAAAGAAAAAAAAACAACGCAGATAAAAACTCTACTCGAGGAAGAATATTATTATACAATTTGCATTGCAAAGTATGTATTCGAGACGACGGTTACGTTTATATACGGCATTAATAATAGTTTCCTTTTTTTTTCCCCACCATCCTTCCTTCATCAACTTTGGTTTTACACTTTTTATCCTGTTCTTATTCTGTTTTGATTTCATACCGCTTGTCGCGTCGTGATAAAAACAATATCCAAAATTTGGTAAAATTGGCGCGTTGGATTTATCACACGCGTAAAACGATTCACAACCAGGACTATTGTTACACGATATATTTGACACAAAACTCTTGTTATATCGTGATGCAAATTTTCGCTAAAGCGGATAACAACGACGATTGTCGTCGACTTTTTTTTTCTTGCTTTCCTTTCCCGATATTCTCATTTTCATGGCCTGTTTTGCCAACAGTAGGTAAAAAAAGGGGGAAAGAATAAGGAAAAAAAAAGAAAGACCGTAAAATTTTCACATCTTTGAAAATCTCTATACAAAACGTACGCTTATATCATATTCATTCGTGAAAATACGCCTATATATTCAATCGCCGAGACGAATACCGAAACTCCCGTTTATACTTCGGACGTAAATTCTCACCCCTCGCAGAGCTTTGCCATCTACGGAATTGAAATACCGCGACCGCATTCTTCGCCTTCCGCAGGTATATGAAGTTTTTCTTTTTCTTTCTTTTTTTTTTTTACGATTTCTTTATTTTTCCTTTTACCTTGCAGATCCTTCATCTTATTCCCCTCTCTTCGCACTTGAAAAAAAAAAAAAGTAAATCCGCTGCTTTTGCAATTTAATTCATCATCGGACACGTACTACTTCAAATACTCTATAATATTGACCAAAAGCTTCGCGTTGTTACGTTAAAAGTCGAGAATTATCGAAACTTTGTGATAAGTTAAATTTATCGCAATGATAAAAATTTCAGCAATAACGTTGCTCGTATTTTTGGTAAAGAATGATTGAAAAAAAGAAATCTATAACAAGTTACAGGAATGATGTAAAAAAAAAAGAAAATAAAAACTTTCGGCTTACCAAATTAAAAGTATTTAACCATCGCCATAATTTGTGATTGCAATATTTTTGAACAGTTGATTCAGTGCATTTGCAATCATAGAATATTATTCGTATTTGTAAAAAAACGTTTCTGTTTCTAATTCCGCGACAACTTCAAGCAATTTCATGTTTTTTTTTGCAACGAAGAAGAAGAAGAAGAAGGAGAAGAAGAAGAAGGAGAAGAAGAAGAAGAAGAAGAAGAAGAAGAACGGAGTTTCTTTGTTATTTCCAAAAATTTGCCAATTTCGTTGGTAAAAATTTATACATTTTAAGAAAAATTCGATATTTTCATCCCTTATTTCGACCAATTATATTTTCCCATCTTTTTATTCAATTATATTTCAACTCGGAGTAGTGACTTCTAATGAACTCATTATTTTTTTTTAAGCTCTCACTTACAATTAGCGATCGTTTCAAGATTGCTCGACCTTTTTCTGTCAATCGATTGAACACGACGATTTCTATTCTTATTTATATCAGGGATGAACAGCCTCAAAATACATTTTTACTTGAAACACTCGATAATTATTAAGTGTGCGATACTTGTGTACTTGATACTGAATAAATAACTAAATAAGTAAATAGTGAAATAAAAAATATCAAATAAAAATTTATTTAGTACTTTTTTAACTAGAAAATACAAAGCAACAAATGTATTTTGTTCTTTTCCATTCTTCTTCTTTTGCTATTTTTATCAAATATTTGCACTCCCTGCAGAAATTCGCGTGCACGTTTGCATCTGTGTGTTGCATGTATGTACACATACATACAGGGTGTCCCGATTTGAAAGACGCGTTACGTTTTCAGTCGACCTAATGGTTCAATTGGAAAATGTGTCCTATAAAGGTTGTACGATTCGTAGGGGGACACGTAAAGAATTTTTTTCACGCGGTTGACCATCGCAACTGTTAATGCTGGACCACTTTTAAAAATAATATAGAATCGTACATTTTTCGTTCAACTCAAATATTCTTTATTCAAAACTGAACTGATTTCTGAGTAAATTGTTTTTTGTTTTTTTTTTTTATAAAATGAATAGTTCGTGAGATACGATAAAGAATAAAAATTCTGCAAGACACGATGAATAAAATTCCTAATGCGTGGATAGAAATTCCAAAAGCAATCCATTTGAATCCACCTCTCCGTGTATTACAGGATTTGATTCTTTCGTCGTACCTCGCGACCTATTCACTTAATAGAAAAAAAAAATTCCCGACAAAATTGTACATTTTCAAATAAAGAATATTTGAGTTGAAACAAAAATGTACGATTCCATTTTTTTTCTTTTTGTTTTTTTTTTTTTTGTTAAACTGGTCCATTCTCCACAGCCATCAACAGTCACGACGTTCAACCGGGTGAATAAAATTCTTCACGTGTCTCCCTCCGAATCATAAAACTTTTATAGTACACATTTTCTAATTGAACCATCGGGTCGACTGAAAACGTAATGCGTCTTTTAAATCAGGACACCCTGTATACGTATTGCTTGCGAAAAACAAAAAAAAATAAATAAAAATAGCTTACAAAATAAGGAAAGAGGCCCGAAAATTTTCGAAGAAGCTCTACTTTTTACTAAGTTACTATTTTATATCTACTTTTAATCTAAGAAAAAAAAAAAAAAAAAAAATCAACAAAGCTAGTTCTCGGCCCACTTTCGGACTAGGACGAAAAATTATGTTTTGGGTCATAGTTTCAGTGAGAAAAAAAAATCGTCAATTTAAAAACGATCCCTCTTCATGTTTTCTCACAATTTTATGATTTTTGAGCTCGTGCAACCCCTTGAAAGTGAAATAAAAATTTCCGAAAAATTTGAGGTTGTTTTTTTTCGGCCAAACAAAATCCAAAATAAATTGGACATCAAAATCGGAAGGGGTCAGGCCGATGGCCCGGTGAATTGACATGGAATGCCCCATATGCATATATAGTATTTACGTGTCGCGATTTATCGTCTCCCGGTTGGCTTGCCGCTTGTCCTAGCCTCGGTGGCTGAATGCAGCAGCAGCCTCTGCACGTTCTGCACATCCACTGCATACATGCATACATGCATACATGCATATATCTACCGCCTGCAGCAGTGTGGCTGTGGATGCTTAAGTGCATCTGCAAGCGTTCTATATATTTTCTCGAGCGTCGCGTCGGTGCTGCAGTAATTTCATACATGCATACATACATACATATATATATATATATATGCATGCGTAAAAGCACACTTTATATACATTTATATATAAAATTACGATACATGTATACATATAATACTTTACATACTACGTAGCTGGAATACGTACCACTTAACCTTCAACTTTTTATCGCAAGAGAGTAGAGAGAGATAAATCATTTTTACATTTTTTTTCCCCCAAGGATATCTTTCGAACACAATTTTCTACGCTGAGAAAAATTTCATTCGTTATGGTGAATAGAAAAATTCAGTAAAACAGGTGTCGTTAAAAAAAAAAAACTGTTTGAATATTGTCGGAAATACGAAAAACGAGGTACGCCTAAACATTTTGCGCTATCGTCGATCATTTTTTGGTACTTTCAACGCAAAATCAGTTTCCGAGGCTTACTCTACTTTTTTAGTTAAACGAGGCTTTAACTTCAATTTATTCACGCGCGAGCATTAAATTTTCGCAACAGTTGCAAGAAGATCTAGCAACAGCGATCGTAACGAGAAAGAATAGTAACGGATACTAGACTTTCCTGTAACAACTAGAAAACTAATTTTCATTTTCTACCTAGAAGTATATTTTTTGATTGTGGTAAAAAATGAAAATAGTTAAGAACCGAGCGGTAATCGAAGCTAAAAATTTCTCTCAGCGATATGGCTAATGAAATTTGTAGTTATTTATTTGTTTCTTTTGTTTCTCTTCTGCTCGAAGGAACAGAAATTTCAGTGAACGTTACCGAGGATGGAAAAAAAAACTGTAATTTTCACTGAAAAACGAAACAGAAGGCATAAAAAAAAAAAATATTCAAAAAACATTCTACAAGGAAAATTGAATACTGAGCAATTGATGTTGACTTTCAATAAAAGTATAACAGATTAAAAATTGAAATTCAAGTTTCTTACGATCAAAGTAATTTCGCGCATGGCAAGAAAAAAAAAAACATTACTGCTTCGGTTTAATATTGTGACAAACGAATTCTAATCAGTTAACAATAGCGAAAGTAATGAATGATTTTCGTTAAACGGTAAAGCACGCGATTGGAATTTTGGAAATTCTTAATATAAATTTAAATCGATGGTTGAATAGGCAGAAGAAGCCGAAAGGCGCGCCGGTTTGTGCAGTAATTTCAAGAATTTTCTCATCGCATAGCTGCTGAATCCTTCAAGCTTTCGACGGACCTCGAGTTTCCAACAATCTTGCATAGTTCGCCCGCTGATCGATTGAATTCGTTTTATAAATTTTCTCCCGTTTCTCTCTTCTTCTTATTTTTCTTCTACTCGTATTTCTTTTTCGCCCTCTTTCATCTTTTCATTCTTATTCATCTTCCAGTCGCGTACAGTGTTTTGAAATTTCAAGTAGCAAAGGCAAAGTTTGGCCGTACAAAACGAGCGCTACAAAACTTCGTCAAACTCTGGTACAAAGGAAAGGAAAAATTTTCTATCGAACTTGGAACAGGAATTTTCTTTCCGGTTCGTGGAATATTCTCAGAGCGAAATACTTCAAAGAATTTATAAACGTACAATCGCGTACGCTACGTTATTTAAAAAAAATTAATGACCATCCGAGAAAGGATAAGACTTTGAAAGATCTTTTCAAATCGACATTCAAACATTCCGTGAAATATAATATCCAAAGTTTTGACACAAGCTTGAAATTTTTTTCTAAACATCACCGTGTACAGAATATTCTTTGGCCATATTCGACAAAGTTTACGAAAATGACATTTTTCTACTCGCCGTGTAAAATTGACGTTAGTATTTTTGTGGTGCAACAAACAAAAAATGGCCAAGCTTTTTTCCTCCCTCGCTTTGAATTTTTCCATACAATTTAACGAAGTTTTGCAATCGTTTGTTAAATTTTCAACCATATCCAATAAAGGTGGTCAAATTTCAGTTTTCGATAATGCCGTGTCATCGAATAATTGCGGTGAATCGATTCTCCGCGTGAATTTACCCCGTCAAATCGAGCGATGCAAGTAAAATAAATTCCAACGTTCGAAACATTGATTGGCACTGCTGCCACTGCCGCTTATTTTGCAGTTAGTTACTACAAGGGGTATAAAATCGTCGACAAAGCTCAGACCAGCTTTTCCCGCACCTGATAACTTACCGACGGTGTTTCGACACCCCTAAGATACGCCCCTTTCTTATCTGAAACATCGCAACGCCATCTTGTGACAGTGGATTCGAAAAATCGCGACAAAGTTCAGCCAAGAATAAATTCGAACAATTATTGATTTCACCGAAGACAAAAGTTTGGTTTTTTTTTCCAATCCCGTGTGCTTCCAAAATTCCAATTAAAATGAATAAATAAAAAAATGGAAAAATTCCGAAAGGAAAGAATCATCTCGCCTCGAAAAATGTTTCAAAATTTCCACGAGTTTCATCACCCGACATTTTCTTTAAATTAAATGAAAAATATCATCTTTCGCGGAAAAAACCCGTCGATATTTTGTTTTTTTTTCTTCCTCTCATTTGTATACGCGTTTCGTTTCGGTCCTCAAATTTTGTTCTTCCTTTCAATATTTCTTCGCGGCGTTTTTCTTTTTTTTTTCATTTTCTAAGGAATTTAACCATAACATACACGGTATTTTGCATACAGAACGGAACGAGAAAGGAGAAAAAAAAAAAAAACACAAGGTTGAGAAAACTAGAGGAGAAAATTAGAGAAGGACGAGGGATTTTATTATACGAATGTGAATAAAATTTTCACGAAATCCGAAGTGATAGATGAACGGAGGATGGATGACTGACGTGAGAATAGATGTTCGAATCTCAAAAAAATCCGCATCGTCATCCCGCATCTTAAAACCGGGGAAAAATAAACCGCAAGAAGAAAAGGAAAGATTTCTTCTCTCCGTTCCATTCTTTTCCCTTTCTCGTTTTTTTTTTTTCTTCCTTTTCCCTATCTTGGTTTTCTTTTTCTCATTTTTTTTGTTTTTTTGGTTTTTTTTTTTTTTCGTTCCATTCTCGCGTTTTCCTTTTTTTCTTCAGTTAACGCCCACTTCACGCACGGACGCACTAACTCGCCTGTCAAGTACCATATTACGTAATGAAACTTGAGTTACCGCTTGGCCAGTCCACCTCCAGACCTCGACCTAGGTAACGGAAAAAATTGAACACCTTTAAATTGCTCGCCTCCTCCCCATTTCCCACCTTACCTCATTCCCCGTCACGAGCCAAGTTATTCCCCGAGCGATATGACGATAGCGAGAGAGAGAGGGAGAGAGAGAGGGAGAGAGAAAGTGAGAACGAAAGAGAAAAACGGGGGAAGTAAAACGTGACAAACATTTCAAGCGAAAATATAACCAACTTTTGAATGCAAATCAGAGCCTCACAGATTCTCGGTTTATACTCTTTCAGACTTGGTAATTTAAAATTTTAGTAATTGTTTTGTGCGATATAAGCTGTTATCGTCAAGATTATCGTTATTGTTAATATTATTATTATTATTATACAACTATAATTACTGTACAATTTTTTTTTTTTTTTTTTTTTAACTCCTGTCAATATCTTGAAAGTTGAACAAAATTTGAATATCTAACACGTAAACGAAAAATCGGATTTATGTTAGTTTCAAAGTTCTACGATCATCGTAAAGTGATATAATTTAGTTCGGTATACAATTGGGAGGTGGTAAAAAGAAACGAAAATAAAACAACAGACTGTAAATGAATACAAATAATTGAATACAAGTAACGCGTGAATAATGAATCCATATCTGAATTTGTAAAGGATCGATGCGTGGGAAATTATTTTTCTAATCACTCCCATAAATCGAGGCATTGAGAGAGAAGCGGAGGGATTCTAAATCGATTTGCAATTTTCCCAACGGAAATTGGGCTGCAAGATGAAGAATCGAGGAAAAGGAAAATACGAAGTAAAAATTAATCTTTAGAGAACGTAGGTTGAAAAATATAAAATAACGATGCCTCTTCTTTCACGGAATCTAAATTTAATGATCATCCATAATTCGAATAAAGTTTTGCCTGTATCAACATCGTCGACGAAGTAAAACTCAGTTTACAAAACTACAAAGATAGAATTGTGAAAGTTTGTAAAACTCGCTTCGTAAAAATTTCCGATTGTACATTTTAATATTTTCCTTTTATCGCTGAAATTCTGATCTCGTCGCGTCAGAAAAGAGAAAGAGAGAGAGAAAAAAAAAAAACTAGTACAAATTGCTTGGCATCATTTTTTTTCAATCTTCAAATACCTGAATCAAACGATCGCATATCCATTTTCAACGCGTCGACGCGTTTCTCAGATAAAATTTCCCAACGAAATTCGTCTCGAATTTCAAAATCTATCTTCCGACATCGGCGCGATATCCGAAACCGCGGATCTTTACGAATTTAATGCACGTCTAAAATAAATAGAACATCAAAGCCAAAAGCGGACAATCCATTCAAAAATACACAATTTATCTTTCACCCCAAATTCTTCGAACAACAAATATCTTATGGAATTCGGGAAACGGCGTGTAAAAAGAAATATATATATATATATATATATATATATATATATATATATATATATATATATATATATTTACAAACATAAAGGATGAGGAATGAATCAAAAAATATACAAGGAAAACACGATGACAAAGAGAACGTAACCTGATCCTCGCAAACGTTGCTCAAGATTTGAAAAGTAAAGCTTGCCGGTAGAATCACAGCTTGCAAAGAGCTGGAACGAGGCGAGGAGTGATAAAAGGGATAGCTAAAAGCCGAGACCGAAAAGACGAAAGGCAAACAGACCTTCGCATATATATAAGACCGCAACCAACAGAGTTCTCAAATCTCAAGGAACAACCTCAAGCTCGTCACACCCCGTATAATGCGACGAGGTCTCGTTGCGAGCTTGCGGCTTGCGGCTTGCGGCTTCCGGTTTTCGGTGGCGCAACAATAAGAGAGAGGATCCAATAACTCGCATCTTCTCCTATATCAATCGTTTGCCGAGAATTTCATCCCCCGGCATCTGTCGATGCTTTTTTCGTCGAACTTGCGGAGCGGGGTTGAAGTTACGAATTTGAAAAGTTTCGAAAGCGCCTAATTCCGAAATTATTTGCTGGCGAAACTTGATGTGAAGAAATCATACTTTTGGAGAAAGATCAAAGTTTCGAACGGCCGGAAACCCGAGGGTTTAAAGTTCCGAAATTCAAGTTTCCGAAAATTCAAGTTACGACAGAGAAAAATTTCGAAAAATAAAGTTTCGATTGAGTTAAATAGCGAAAATTGAAATACAATCGCACAAACTGAGAGAAATTTTTAGTTCCAGTTCCCGTCGGTCCTTAACTATTTTCATTTTTTACTGCAATCGAAAAATATAGTTCTAGGTAGAAAATGAAAATTAGTTTTCTAGCCGTTACCGGAAAGTCTGGTATCCGTTACTGTTCTTTCTCATTACGATCGCTGTTGCTATATTTTCTTAGGCGTACCTCGTTTTTCGTAATTCCAACAATATTCAAACAGTTTTTCAACGATACCCATTCTACTCAATTTTTCTAAATACCGTAAAAAATGAAATCTTTCTCAGTGCAGCGTAGCTTAACTCAACGAGTGGGTGCAAAAAAATCGTCAATCAAAAACAAAGAAATCTCAAACGTGATGAAATTTCACCTAACCGGAATTCGAAACAACTGAAAAATCTTTGTCCATTCGAAAAATCAATGTTTCAGAGCTTTTAATTTTCTCATTCTCTCACTTTCGGAAACTTTGATCGTCGAATTTCGGACCTTTCGAAATTTTCCACACATCTTCAAAGTTTGATTTCGTTGTCTCAACTATCGGCGCCAAAAAATTCGAAATTTCAACACCGCTCCGAACTTGCGGGGGGGGAGGGGGGGGAGGTGAGTTCGGGGCAAAGCTTTTCCAAATCCTAATCCCCCTCCCCCTCTCCCGCCCCCCGTTTTATCGCCGTCACAAACGGCTTTGGGGTGTTGATTATACAACGTTAGGCTGGTATTAGGAGGCCGCACGAAACTCGCGTAATTAGTCGTTTTAACCGGCTTCCGAGCTATTAGGAGGTGGGGGGAGGGGGTGAAGAAGGGGGCCCGTTTAGCGACAGCATTTATCAACCCCCCGCGGCCCCGGCAACGCGTTATAACAGAATTCTCTTCTTCGTTCCTCACCCCTGGAACCTGCTCGCCTCCTCAGGCTTGACTAATTTTATCCGGTGACAATTTACCAGCTCAAGTGACGAGGACGACAACGAAAACGACGACGCCGCGTTCAGACGCTACGCGATTGCGATTCACCCCCACTCCGGGTTCTTTTCAACCCTGACAGAAGCGCGAGAGGTCGCGTCGAAGAAACATATCCAACGATTTCACGACGCGAGAACATTCTCGAGATGATTTTAGAGATCGTTCAGTTTTACTGGAAAATAGCTGAAAATTTGAAGGAAGTTTTTATGCACCGTTAAAAATTTCTAACGGAATTTTTATTTTTTATTTTTTTGCTCGATATTTTCAACAAACGACTTTTAAGTCAGTTGCAAACAATCACGTTATCCGTAAGAGTAGAATTTACGAAAGCATTTTCGTGGTTTACGGTTTCGTCGTTGGAAGAAAAAAAAAATCACCGCGTTATATACGAACTTGAAAATACGATACTTGGTCAACATTTTCATTCTTGATATAAGGGTTGATACGATTTTTCAATACCGTATAAAATATTTTTCAGATTCTGCGGAATTTTTCAACGATATAAGAATAAAAAAAAAAAAATAAAGTTGCGAGCATAAATATTCCAACAGAAGTGACGGGCAAATTTTGCGATGAGATAAGGTAAAGATTACTTTCATAGTTACGTCCAAAATTTTTCATCCAATTTCCAAATTTCAATTCACTCAATCCAAAAAATGTATTTTATTATTATTATTTTTTTTTCTGCAACAATACACGGAGAGAAATTTTAATTTCCGGTTACCGCTCAGTCCTTAACTGTTTTCATTTTTCACCACAAACGAAAAATATACTTCTAGGTAGAAAGTGAAAATTAGTTTTCTATCTTAAGAGCTGGTAAGCCAGAAAGTCTAATATCCGTTACTATTCTTTTTCATTACGATCACTGTTGCTAGATTTTTTTGTAACCGTTGCGAAAATTTAATGCTCGTGCAAGAATAAATTGACGTTAAAGCCTTGTTTAACTAAAAAAGTAGAGTAAACCTCAGAAACTGATTTTGCGTTGCAATAACCAAAAAAGGATCGACGATAGCGCAAAATGCTTAGGCGTACCTCGTTTTTCGTAATGAACAACAATATTTAAACAGTTTTTATTAACGATTTGATTTTGCGTTGCAATTGCCAAAAAAATGGTCGACAATTCGAACAGTTTTTTTTTTTTAACGATACCCGTTTTACCGAATTTTTCTAGTTACCGCATGAAATGAAATTTTTGTCAGCGTGCAGTAACTGTAAATTGCCGTATAATTAACCAAGTCAATGTTTCTGCGAATGTAATAATTATACGCAATCGTGAATCACGAACTTCTAGTTGTACAGTCAAGGTTCACTTTTGACATTAAACGGGAATAGAATCCGAGCAGGATCTTCCTGCAGGCGTTCTCCGCAGGATATGCGGGCTTAATCGAGGTCTTATATAAGCTAATTTGAAACGGTAAGCTGCCGTAACAGCGAGCTTAAAGCTGCAGAGATAACCTCTCGGACTTTTACGAGTCTGTTTGAGAGAATAAACGCGATAGCTATTCATTTATGCACGCGTGCGTGAGCGCCTTGATTAGAGGTTGGACTTGATATACGTGTCTGATTATTAGGTGAGGGTACGTAATTAATGTCGATCGGCTGCGAACACTTTTTGCATTTTTATTACAACATCGCGTTTTGCGTTACGCCGAAAAGTAATTGTACGCTTCACACGTTGCGGTCTGAAATTTATTGCGAGAGTGAAACGAGTGATTTGGTTTTTTTAATTTTTTATTACTTTTTTTCTTTTTTTTTTTTCTTTTTAGGTTCGTTCGCAGAGCTCGCAGTAACTTCGAGTAAATTTATGCGAAAAATATGGATAAAGTATCATCGTATTTGTATGTTTCATTCTACGATGTCAGAGGCAAGGTTTAAAAAAAAATTTCAGTTCTTACGAATCGAAAATCGAACAAAAAAAGCTTCGTAAGATTCTAAATTTGAATTTCAATCTTGACGTACGATTGTAAAGTGAGAAATTTTAGTTACGAATAAAAAAAAAAAATTCTATCCAAAAAAATGCAAAACTTTAAACCGAAAATTAAAAATCCGATGCATTCGGAAATTTGTTTCGCAAAACTGAAGCTTGTGTCACGGAAAAGTACGATTCCGTTACACGTACCGGATAATAACTTATCGCGTGCTAACTAATTTGTCTCGTTAGATTAGAATCAATCGAATATGTGTTAAAAACCATCCGGAAACGTGACTTCGAACAAATTAACGAATTGCATCGAGCCTCTCGTTGCTGGTTTTAATTTTCAACTCGATTTAACGAACAGACTGGCTGGGTTCACGATTCCGAATTCGCGATATTGACGTAATATTCGCATACATCTGGTATCGGCTACAGATCTACAGAGTCGTTCGGTAGCAGATAAAAAAGAATGAGAAAAATTTTAAAATACGTACACTCGTATCCATCCATCCATCCCTCTCGATTCATAAAAAAAAAAAATAATAAATGCAATAAAAAAAAAAAGAAAAGCTAGCACGAATTTTAAATTCATCCGTATAAATTTCTTTCCTCCCTTTTTTCCCTTCTGTACGGTTTTTTTTCGTTTTTTTTTTTCTTTTTCTTCTTCATTTACAACTGATAAGAATTTTCGCTGTATCGTCAAGCATAATATCTTCGGCTTATAGGACGCCGTCGTATAGCCGGCGAATATGGTGAAAGATACCAAGAAGAAAATCACCGGCAATGCAGACGCTGACGCAAAAAGCAGAGTCAGCGAATGACGTCGCTTCGCTTCGCCTTACCGCTCTCGCTAATCTTGAGCTACAAAATCCAATCTTAAAACGACATCGGTTTCGCTGTTCGGTTCAGCCCCGTAAAGTTCAATCCCTAAGCCGCGTCCAGAGAAGTCGAGTGTAAGCGAGTCTAAATCGATTTCGGATGTATGTTTTTTTTTTTCTTTTTTTTTTCTCATTTTTTCATCCCTGCAACGCCCTGAGAACCTCGAGGTATATTCAATACTTTACATCACACTCTTCAGTTATTTTTCACTTCTGGGTCAAGTTTTTCGAGCACCGTCGAGTCGAAGTTTTATTCGGAAATTTGATTTCGAAAACAATTTTCAAAAATCGAAAATTGAACTTGTTCGAGACTGAAGAATTTCAATTCAAACGAGACGAAAATTCTATGAGAATTTTATGGGGTTTGAGGAATTTCTAAAGGGTTTACCAATTTTTTATGGGGTATTTCCATGGGGGTTTCAGGATTTTTTATTTCTTATCTATTTATTTTTTTTTTTGTTACGGGGTTTCTGTAACTTACACGGGATCTGATTCTTTGTATGAAAAATTTTCAATTCCATGGGTTTTCAGAATTTTCCAAGCGGTTTTTTTTTTTCATAATTCGTACGGGATCTGACGCTTCGTATGAAAAATTGAATAATTTTTCCTATCGCGAACGTGTGGCGTTATATTTTTTTTTCCAGTAATTTGTGTAAAAAATTTCCATCAGTTCGTTCGATCGATTTTGTTACAACGAGACGTGCAGCCCCGAAAACCTTTGCAAAAAGCTTCGATCAAAGACTCGGGATTTTCGACAGGCAGGCAGGCGTGTCAGGAAGAAACTCGGGTTCACTTTCGCAAGGTCCCCCCCTCCCCCCCTCCCCCCTCCCCCGCAAGTATAATTAACACAAGCTAACGCATATTACATACTCTCCGCGGTCTCTCAGGTCAGTTTCTTCCGTCCTTAATAAAACGCAAACGATAATTCATTTAGGCGAGAAAATATATTCTATACTCGAGATGAAAGGAAGATGAGGACGAAAAGGAGGAGGAAAAAAATATGGACGTCGCTGCGGAGATAACAGGGAAAAGGGGCCGACAAAAAAAAAAAAAAAAAAAAAAAAAAGACGGAAAAAAAAACTATAACCACGAAATAATATCATTAAGAGTTATACTTCATTCCCGCGGCATTATCTCTTTATTGTATTTGTTCTTCCGGAGAGCATTAGGCCGATTGAATCTCGGATTCGGCAATCAAAGTGAAGCTGAATTGCTATCGCCCTGTTACAAAAATAATGACGGATGATGATACCTAATTTGAAAGGAAAGAAAAAAAAACAAAAAACAAAAAAAAAAAGCTTTTTGCCGTCCAGAAATAATAGCTGCGTTTATACGGGTTTGATAGGATGATTTCGCAATTTAGGGTTGAGAAAATGTTCAAATCGCTCAAATTATGACACGTCCAAAATTCTCAGGTAGAAAAAAAAATTCAGCTTAAGAAACGAGATTTTTCTCTGGATAAAGTGAATACAATAGACTCTGTTTATTGCAATTGTGTTTGTAAGTTTAGGAATAAAGGGAGGAAGAAGAACGGAGAAAGTATATATTTTTGTCAAACTTGTGGATTTTCTTTTTAATCTCGATATTATTGTTGTTTTACTCGTATCGTTTCATTGATGAGAAATGATAAAAAAATTCTGAGATTCGAAAGTGGTTGAGTACTTTTTTTTACCTTTCGTTCGATTCAAAATTTCCACTTGCAAATGAGAAATCGCAAATACCTACTCATCGAGCTGGGGACCATTTTTCGAATTGACAAAAAAATGACATTCTCATCTCTCTGTTCCTGGATATTTGCATTATACCGGGACAATCTCTTGAAACTTTAAAATGAACCGCGAACGCGCAAAATAATTAAATCTCATCGGTCGGCGAAATCTTCACGCGGCGATATTCTTGTCCGCGACGCAGGCGGGCCAACCTACGCAAAATGTCTACGTTTGAATTTTCAAAGAGCACAAGCGTTGAGGATTCCGACCGTTCTTCGAAGAATCAACTTTCCGACTCGACGACAAATGCTTTCCAAACCTTTCCGAGTCGCTGCCTAAATTATTCGAGATTCTAACCTCGAAAATTCGTATCGAACACATCGCCGGCAGAAACAGTTCGACGGCTGAAAACTCGGGTTGGCCAGCCTGCGAGAACAGCCGATAAAGAAACTCGCGCATGCGCGGTTCATTTTCAAGTTTCAAGAGATCGTCCCGGGTTATACGTATACGTATAACTTAGATACGTACGAAGCGGAGAGATAAAAAAAAAAAAAAAAGTGATAACTGTAACCAGCTGTTTGGGGGTGAAATGTGGGAGAACTAACGCAGAATGGAGATGAGGAGCCGCGAACTCCGCAGACCGAAAAGAAACGGGGTGTAGATAATCCAATAATAACAATATGACGGCGAAGCCGAAGCCGACCAGCTCGGGCTGTAAGTGGCTTAGCGGCATTTGCGAACCAACTTACGTGCGAATGTATAAGTGCGAGTGTACATATATTCGTATGTCTCTGGCCGCCTCGACGCCTCGAATCCGACTCTGGTTACTTGGGTACTTTTACACGTTCTCCGTCTCTCACCGTACGAGTGAAAGGAAAATGACAAAACGTCAATAGTACAAATCCGGCAGACGTAGCGTAGCTACGAAGAAAAACGTGTATCCGAGCCAGCGAAGGAAATTAGTATCATTGACGCGTCGACGATGATTTTATTTCATTTTAATCCGTGTGAGAGATTCAATTATTATATATAAATTTATCTTAATTGAAACTGATTTGAAATTAAATTATATCGTATGAATTCGTTGATTGAATTCGTACGAAACATTACGATGTAATTTTAATCGATCATTCATCTGAAATCACAGAAATCGATTCGTATTGTTCGATTTGTATGAATTTAGGTGAATTTACTTGAATCGAGTCAAGTTTTAGTTACTCAAAATTACTATTATTCACTTGAAATAAATTTAAAGTAATTAAACTCGATTTCAAATCGTTTTAATTCACTTCAACTCGTATCAGATCTCTTCGACTGATTTGATAACGAACGAATTTATTGTAATAAAAATTGAATCCTATTAAACGAATGTTGAAGTGGCTTTCAAATTATTTTTTTTTTTTTTTTTTACCTTCACGTCCGAATCTATCGCAAATATCCGAAATACCTCGATCCAAAAAATGAAGAACAAAAAAAAAAAAAAAAAAACAACAGCAGCAACAACGAGAACAGTTTCTCTATTTATTATCCTTTCGATCTTCTTCGTGTTTTTACTCAAGATTGTCAAAACATTTATACAACCCGTGAAGCGCGATACCCGCGTAAAGTATAATAGCAATCGATCTATATCCTTTACCCTAATTCAACTATGATTACACATATACATTCCTATATATATACATATATACGTACAATATGGTACATAAGTATACTCGAAAAGAGCGATAAGGTGAAGGGAAAATAATAAAAAAAAGAAAAACAGAAAAAACAGAAAAAAAAATACAGGCACGTACAGACAGAAACGAGGAAAGAAATAAGACCGACGATCCTATTCCGACAGCTTTTATACCGTCAGTTTGATATATAGATTCGTGGTATATGAGACATTCCACACCAAACCAACCTACGCATGACCCTCGCCATTGGTGATTTTTTTTTTTTTTTTTTTTAGTCCAAATTACGGTGCAATGTGTACAAAAAAAAAAGAAAAAAGAAACACATTTTTGACCGTGTTTTACATTTTTAGGACCACGGGTTTGATTTTTACTGCTCCGAATTACACGAAGACGCAGTTCTTTTTTCTTTTTAATGAATAGCCTCGATCGATTGGCTAAAAATTTTTTTATCGATTTTTTTTTTTTTTTTTTTTTGGGGGGGGGGGGGGGTAAAAAACGAACATTTCAAGACCAAGATGAAAGTGGGCAAGCTTTTTTGTTTCAGAAGCTACAGGTGAAACAAGTAATTGAAGAGTGAGAAAAAACTGACTTGAATGTAAATTTGTATTTTTTAAATTCGTATTGAATTCGATTTGTAATCCAAATTTTGTAATTACTGGTTCCGACTATGGTTATACAAAACAAAAGCTTGTCGGCTTACATCCTGGTCTTAAAATCGTCCTTTTTCAACAAAGAATTCGTGAGAAAAATTTGAATTTGATCGATCCGGGCTATTCGTACGAAAAATGGGTTTCACTTTTTTTCGGAAAACAGTCAAAATCAAATCCGTGGTCCAAAAAATCTAAAACTCGGTGAAGGATGTTTTGTTTTTTTGGACACTCTGTGCCATACTCAAAAACAAATAAAATCACCGATGACGAGGGTCGGACGTAGGTCGGTTTGGGGTGGAATGCCTTATATAAAAAAAATATATATATATATATATACATGTGTGTATAATCATTGAGAAATGGAGCAGCTGTTTTCCCGCACTTAAACTTTCACACAGTTCACCTCGACGATATCTATAAAAAAAAAACTAACCGATCGAATCTATGGTCTTGAAAGGAGCTATTTACTGAGCAAAAAATTCTCCCGTTTGGAAAGATTTTTACCTCAATTTTAAATGGTGTCGCTGGCCATTTGAAATTTCTCATTTAAATAACACTCGAAAAAAAAAAAAATTTTCATTAAAATGCTGCAACAATTCAACCGTTTGAATTAAAAACATTTTCAATCATATTCTTGCTGGGCATTAAATACTCTAAAAAAAGACCCCGGAGTTGATTTTTTTGTCTCCAAATTCGTATACTTACGGGCCGTGAAAGTCGAAGAAAGCTTCGTTTGAGATGACTATTTTTTTTTTTTTTTTCACTCCATAGACGAAATATCACTCTGAACATGAAAAAAAAAATTTCCACCAAAGCCTATTAAATTCTCTTATTAAAATTAAATTCTGTAAACAAAAAGGTCCTTCACAATTTTGCTGTAAAGTTAGCAGTTTAAGAGAAAAATGAAAAAAAAAACCATAATTTTTTTTAGCAAAAATCAACTTTACAATTTTTTACTGGCGAGATACTTCATACATTCTAAATTAGCTGTAGGAACTTTTAAAGAGGAGGGATCCCTCTAAAACTTCCGGCAATGGTCAATTAAATAGTATGAAAACTCGCGATGCTATAGATAATTGACAAAAAAAAAAAAATTATTTTCACGTGTTAATTAAATGGGAAAATTTCAAATTCATTTAGCGAGTGCTTAAAATTAAAATTAAGAGCTAGGCTTTGGTGGGAATTTTTTTTTTTTTTTTTATAATTTTAAAGTGATATTTCGTCTATGGAGTGAAAAAAAAAAACAAAATAGTCGTCTCAAACGAAGCACCCCAATATATATACATATATAAATGTTTGTATGCGTATATACGTATAAGTTTATATAGAACATGGCCAAGTTACACCGAAACGCGACGTCATTTGACGGCATCGCGAATATTATTAATACCGAGGATCGGTGGCGTCGCAGTTAAAATACTATTAATACCGGTATAGTGTGATGATAATAACGATAATAACAATAACAATAACAATAATAGTGCATGATACCAGTTTTGCCGTAACATCCGATTATCGTACTAATTTCCAAGTTGCATTCAACTCACGCCGCGTGACACAGCGTAGAAAATTTATTACCTTACCCAGTGTATCCTTGCAATCATCTGATCCTTGATGGAAAATATAATTCGAGGCTACGAC
Organism: Neodiprion fabricii; assembly: GCF_021155785.1. NCBI lineage: Eukaryota > Metazoa > Arthropoda > Insecta > Hymenoptera > Diprionidae > Neodiprion > Neodiprion fabricii. The sequence goes on from NC_060241.1 coordinate 5,262,149, forward strand.
AAATTCCCGACTCTCCGACCTATTGCAAAACGTGACCAAAAAAGTCATCTCGAATTGCGCCAACCGATACACCGCAAATCGTCCAAGTGAACCCACTTTTTTCGATTTTTCTTCTCGTTTGCTTTCGCATTTTTTGATTTTTTTTTCTTTCACCCCAAGTTGAAAGAATATTTCACTCCTCCCTTCTCTGATACTGAATTTTGTGGAAATTCGAATTTTCTGGAAATCGATTCGAATGAGAAAAGAAAAAGAAAAAATAACAAGAAGATGCTCAAACATAGAAAATGGAATTTGAAAAAATACGCCGTGCGCAAAATCACTGAAGATCTATTTTTGTGTGATATTCACACCTTGTTATTGTTGTTGTTAATATTGTTATTGTTATTTTATTACAGGCAATTTGCGGAGAATCTACATTGGCAAACTATAAAATGAAACCTGATTTGTTCCAGAATCATTTAACGATACATCGAAGCTGCAAGAACGGTGCGATAACCGAATGTTTCGAAAGTTATCAACGAACAAATTTATTCTTCACCGATCGTTAGCGCGAAATAACTCGAGATTTAAATGACGCGATAATATTTTGAGTCAAATTGATTTCAATTGATTCATGTGATTATAAGCTGATGTTTTTATTTTTTATTTTAGAGTTAATTTTATTCAATTCAGATAAATTTCAGTGTTTTCGCATCGTTCTTGCGTATCTTCTGTTAATTGAATTAATTTTTTTTTGCTAATTCGATTCAATTTTATTTTTCATTTCAATTCAAGTTTCGTTCTCTCCAAATAGATAATTCTAGCACGAATCGAAACTAATTGAGTCCAACTTGAATCAATTTTCCAAAAATTAGTCATTTCTCTGTATTCACGGTTAATTTTTGATAAATTATTTAATTTTCAATTGTATATTCGGTTATTTTGCATTGATTCAGGTGAATTATAATAATCAATTCGCAAACCCACACTGACACATAGATTAAGCGATTTATTTTCCCGTCGTTCCTAACTCGGATCAGTAGATGTCAATTAATATTTAAAGCTCCAAAAAAGAATATTCTCCACATAAAAATCACCTCGATAAGCTTTGCGGTATCACTTTTCTTTTTTGTATTTTGTTTTTCTTTTTTTTTTTCTCCTTGTCCGGCAGTAATTGGCCAATCAGATTAAAAATGGGATTCCGAGAAGCGTATTCACGGGCAATGTTAGAGAAACGATTTGACCAAGGTTTGCAGTAGTAGGGCCCAAAACGAAACCGAGTGAAAATTATCGCCTCAATTTAAAAGCCGAATAGACGGGAATGAGTTTCGGGCAATTCGCTCGATTTATTGGCGAAGCTTCGCCGGTAGAAATTCGAGAGGCAGCCTCTAAGCACAGAGAAAGGGAAAGTGAAAGTGAATTGGGGCGGTTTTGACGGTATGGAATTTCGAAAACGACGTTAATAACGGCGGTGAAAGGCGAGAGGGAGAAGGGAGGGTGATAAGATGAGGTGGAAATCGAAGTTTGAGTTCGGCCTGGTATTCGCCAATCGAGCATACCGAGCTAAGTATATGCGGCTTGCACGTTATCTCACATCGATTAAATTTGGGATCGGAATTCCCGCGAAACGTGGAATTCGCAATTAAAGATGCGATACCTCCTCTTTGTCGGTTTCGGAACTTGTCTGGCGGAAAAAACAAAAGTAAATAAATAAATAAATAAATTAAACACCAACGAATCCGCAAGAATGAATTTCAAGTGCAAATGAAATTCTATAGCTTTGTTCGCAATATTTTACGTTTGTGACTGTTTGTCGAGAGAAGAAAAAAAAGAAGAAGAAGAAGAAGCGCTTACGCTCCGAGCTTATGAAGATTGTTGATTAAAAATATAACGAAAGTAACACACTAAATATTGCGAGAGGAGGGAATTTCAATTGTTTGTAAAAAAAAAATCTTCCCTTATCATGCGAAATATACGGTATTTTTGAGTCCTATTATACCGAATAAACAATAACGGAGTAATTAAAAAGGGTTTCACAGCGTTTCCGCTTTTGCTTTCGTCTTTGCAATTATAAATCATCCCTTTATACGTAACGCTTAACACGAATGGTACGAATCGTCAAAAAGGTTCAAATTTGTTCCCTCCTATTTCTTGATTCTACGGTCAATATATTTGCACGTTCGAATTCAATTCCACTTGACACGCAACGTTGCTTAAAAACGTACAAAATATATGTGTGTATATACATGTATAATAATGTTTGAGTGAAAAGCGGATTTACCCGAGTTTTAAATGTTATTTTGTCACGTCAAAATCTTTGCGACGTCTGTTAACGCAAAATTGAGCTCGATTAAAAGCTTTTGAGTAATTATCATCTTCGGTTCAAGTTTTGCTTCTAAATTCGCTGAAAGAATATGGAAATAATCGCGGACCTTCTGTAAACTTGTAATTTCTCTGCGCAATTTTGTAAGAATGATGGAAGAGCGAAACAAGATTTCCCGATTTCCAAAGCATATCAGAGATTATAAAATAAACGAAGTCCAACCAAACGCTTCGGGATGAAAACTAAACGATATTTTTCTGACAAAGTGAGATTGAGTGGATTCTGGGATGAATTTTTGGGAATCATTTTTGAAAATCTGCGAATCCGGACTTTTAATGTTTAAAATTCAAATCAACGAGTCGTACAGAAATTTGTCTGCATTATTTAATTTCGATGGTTTTGCAGAGAAATTTACGAAAATACGAGAAACGCAAGCTCTCATTTCTCTCACTTTATTGAAACGAAAAACTACGTCAATTTCAATCGACAAAGTTCGAGAAGGGTGTTAAATTAGTTTATAAATATTTGACCTGATATTTCTCAACAACAAAGTGTACGAAAATTCGACAATAGAACCGATATAAAATTAGTCATAAAATAAATATAATAAATATCAATACATCCGCGCAATAATGCGATTTCTTCTCTCGCGTCCAATTACAAGGAGAATTTTTATCGCCGGTACATAAAAGTACGGTTCAAGTCCGTGGTTGGAAAATCTTGAGAGAAACGGCTAAGTGATTTCCCCGTCCCCCGTTTCCTCCCCCCTCCCTCGCTCTTCACCCTTCCGTCTGCCACCGGAAAGCTTCATCCTAGATAAAAAAGCCACCGTCAAAGTGAGGCTGCAAGGGATCATTCAATCTGTCAGTTGCGACTCTAGAGCGCTGCAAGCTATACGTACAGCTATATACCGGGACGATGAAAAAAACTCTCGAAACTTGAAAATAAACCGCGAACGCGCAAAATAATTAAATCTCATTGGTCGGCGAAATCTTCACGCGGCGATATTCTTGTCCGCGACGCAGGCGGGCCAACCCACGCAAAATGTCTACGTTTGAATTTTCAAAGAGCACAAGCGTTGAGAATTCCGACCGTTCTTCGAAGAACCAACTTTCCGACCCGACGACGAATGCTTTCCAAACCTTTCCGAGTCGCTGCCTAAATTATTCGAGATTCTAACCTCGAAAATTCGTATCGAACACATCGCCGGCAGAAACAGTTCGACGGCTGAAAACTCGGGTTGGCCAGCCTGCGAGAACAGCCGATAAAGAAACTCGCGCGTGCGCGGTTCATTTTAAAGTTTCAAGAGATTGTCCCGGTATAATAATAAAGCTAACGGTCACGTGGTGAAAATAGGTCCGATTTAAAACCGTTCGGGAAATAGTTGCTTCGTTGCGCGTACGCAAATACGAAGTAATTTTTCAACTGCACATCCGGAGTTTCGGGAAAACGGCAGAATTCGGCGTTTTTTGGGTTTCTCTCGAAAACCGCTGTCGGTTGATGAAAAACAACTCGACCACCGTGTAGAGCGGAAAATTGTACATCGAATCGTTTCCTCGTATGTCGAAAACTGAGTCGGATTAGATATTTAACGAGACATTTGGTTGAGCGTTAGTTATTCAAGTAGAAAAATAGGGTAAATGATCAGACAGACGAGCCGACAACGACTAATTGATCCATTTGGACGCTTCAGTTTGTTTCGCATTACGGAAATTTGTCATTCCCGTTAATTTCTTGTCTGTATAAATTGTGAAACGAAGGGGAGAATAAAACAATCGATCATTTCCTGTCACGATAACAGAGCGAATGTGAAAATCCGTTCACTCGGGTCAGTCGTAATTTTTTTGTACATTTTTCCGAAATTCCGTGTAGAAGAAATTCAGCGACATTTATCTTCCTTGCCAGATATATCTTCCAATAAAAATTCGTCACTAGCTAGAAAATCACGGCATTCGTTTCTTGTAAATTTTTAAACAAAAATTTTATAACAATACACCTCAAATTTGCATAAAATTTTCATTCGATTACAGAAGAAAACCGAAACGGATACTCTTACTTCGCAGTAACTATATTCGTGTTGCGTTAAACAACGAGTTTATGATTTTTCCTGTCTCCTCAAACAACTTTTGTTACTTCAGCTTTCAGTCTTGTTTAAAAGCTTGAAGGTAATTACTCGCCTAATATGGCATGAATGCGGAAAATGATTTGATCAAAAAAATCGCCAATAATAACAATTAGTTCAATTATAGGGGTTAAAATTGTTTTTTTCTTTTCGTGTTTTTTTCTTAAATATAATTGTACATTAATTCCGTTCCGCGGTTATCTCACAAATTCATAACACTGCGCAATCACAATATCAGTTGACTAGTTCTTCAATCCAAATTCAAAATAATTAGTTGAATTACTCCGGGTAAAATTACTTTTTTCCTTTTTTTTTTTTTTCATGTATAATTGTACAACGAACTCCGTTCCTTGTTATCACAAAACTCGTAACACTGTGCGATTATTATATCAGTTAACAAGTTCTCCAATGCAAATTCGGAAATAAAAATCGCGCGTCTTGGCACCAGACGTGAAAAACGCTCTGATAAATCAAAGCCTGGAATATCGGTGGTTTCGGATTTGCGTTTTCGCCCCGAATTGTATTAAACTCGGTCATCCGCGTATGGATTCAGACTGCAGGGGTCGATTTACACGATTCCGCTCATCCTCGCCAGCATCATGTTACATATTCACGTCGACGTACATGCAGGTACATGCACGTAAATACATGTATCATACGGATACAGGTATGTGTCCCTGTAAAATACGGTACAAGATCACGTCTGTCGTTGATACGTTCGCACACAAAGACGGAGATCGTCGCCGTGTTCTCTTTGGCACGGTTTTCAGGTCACTTTGACGATCAGCAACTCGCGCCGTCGACGTCGGTGAACGAGAAAATAAAGCGACGAGGGATAAGGCAACAAGGAAAAATAGAAGAAGGGAGACGAAGGGGCGGGCTTGCGAGGAAAACCCGATATCAGAAAGGCGAGCTTCGGGGGTATCGTCGGCCAAATCTGTCGCGAAATCGAAGAGCAGAGAAGCGGAGAAGAGACGGTTTGTTACGGATTATCGTTCGACGATACGAAACCCACACACGCATCGTCGAAAACTTTCAACGAAACTCTCCAAAGTTTCGTTGAGAACGGACGCGTGTAACATTGAACCGCAAATAATAACGAACAAAGAGAGAGAGAGAGAGGGAGGGGGGGGGGGGGGGGAAAGAAGTGAAAACGAGCTCAAAGGGTAGCGAAATTAGAAACTTTGTTTCCAACCCCTCGTCGGATAAAATTTACCCGACGTCGGGTTCAAACGAGAAGGTGGACAGGTTGAATTTTTAATACAAATATGAATATATTCACGTTGCAATTTCAGATTCGTTTTGCAAGCTCGCAACTTTTGTTTCCCATGTTTCCTTTGTCTCTCTCTCTCTCTCTTTCTCTCTTTTTTTTTCCTTGTTCGTTTCTTCTTCCCCCCTCTTTTTTTACACCAAAGTTTTATTTTTTCATACATTTATCCTTCTCCCCCTTCTAAACCCCAACTCCCGACACTTTTATCCCGGGCTTTATTAATCCCGGCTACTAGCGCATGGCGTATCTGTCGAACACACACTCACACCTGGTCAGGTGTTTTCAGCTCGTCGCCTTCTCATGGCTTTGAAATACAAAGCCGCTTTGCCGGCTTAAAGGGGCGACGTCGTTTCAGTTATTTATTTTATTTATTTTTTTCCATCTTCTTTTTATAAATGTAATTTTAATTTTTTTTTCTACATTCTCTTTTCCTTGCTTGTTTGTTTATTTTTCTTCATTTTTCAACCCTCGGGTCGCGTAACCGTATTTCGCGAGCTAGCGAATTTATCGCAGCAGATGTAATAATTAATACTGATTCGAATTTTAGGAGAGAACGAATTACGCACGCCTTTTCCTCGAATCACTAATTCGGATTACGTTGGGTGAGCGGTTGTATCGTATTATTGTTATTACGCGAGTTCGTTAAGCGCTTATCAAACGTGACGATTGAAAACAATTTACGATTACTTTCGGGAAATAAATTGTTACGCCTACGCCGCCAGTTTTCGAGCTTTTTTCCTTGTTCCAATGTGTGGGTATAACGAATTTTATTCGATTCATTCTTCGCGTAAAATCATTCGAGGAAAAACGAGTCCAATCGTAGACGCGATTTTTTTATTCTGTACCTACTTCGTTAATAAAGAAAAATATAAATATTGCTTGAACCTTGTTGTTGGTAATATCCAATGATAAAAATTTTCAATCGAATCAGTCAATTCGCAAAAAAGGACAAGTTTTATTGAAATATGCAATTGATAGTTGAAAATTTGAAAGTATGCAGTCGGATGATCGATATAATTACAAACGTTTAACAATCTTGAGAAAGTGTGACACGCTTAAATAGAGATAGATACTGTTAAAAGTTTTCAACGATCCGATTGTTTTTTTTTTTTCAATTTTTTTTCTCTCTCCACGTCGTTGATCGCTGTATAAAAATAGTTTCGAGTTTGTTTCTCTTCAATTCACAAGCGTGTGAATTGCTTATCCGTCTACATTTATTCATTCGTTCAGTGGTTCGCTGCATATGCTTGGAATGTTCGTTGAAGGAGGCCGTAATAACAGGGTTCACATGAGAATTTATGTCGTGTGTATATATGGGGCATTCCACGCCAATTTCACCTGGGTTTCACCTTTGACCTCTTAGATTTGGCGCGCGATTTTTTCTAGGATTGGTCTCACTTTGAAAGGTACCCGGTTTTTTTCTTTTTTTTTTTACCGACTTAATTTGAATTTTCTACAATTTTTAGTATGGATTTTATCGACCGACCGAATTTAAAAGTTTGAAAAAATTCTGAAAAATCCTGCGTCAGATACAAAAATTTTCAAGCTTGAACCCGGAGTGAGCCGATTTTCCCTTCTTATTGTTTAAAAATTTTTACCGACGGAAAAAAATTAGAAGCGAGAGTTATTTTACTATGAATGGTTGCTGAAACATTTTTCGTACATCACACCGGACTTAAAAAAAAAAAAAAAGAACTCACATCTTTCGCAAGAGATGTTTTCTCTTCTTTATTTTGCTGATAAAAAAAATTGCAAACGGTAAAATGATTCCGAAAAATCTGAATAACTTTTCAAAAATCCCATGTAGTAAAATGACTTTCGCTTCTAAGTTTTTTAACGTTTTTTTTTCGGAAAAAGCTTGAAAACAGTAAGAAGGCAAAATCGGCCCAATCCGGGTCCAAGCTTTAAAATTTTGATATTTGACCGAGGATTTTTCAAAATTGGTTAAAATTTCTAAATTTGGTCGGTCGATAAAATCGTTTCTAAAAATTGTAGAAAATTCAAATCGATTCGGCATAAAGAAAAAAAAAAAAAACAGAGTACCGTTCAGAGTGAGAACAATCATAGAAAAAATTAAGGGTAAAACCGTGGTCGAATTGGAGTGGAATGCCACATATGTATATAGATCTAGAGGACTCGAGGAGGTGAAATCGTCGGTTTACGTCGCGTCTCCTCACGCCCAGGAAGCTTTAACGTCATATATAACAACTTCCCGTCGCAGAAATGGCGGAGATAATTTGATAAGTTGGTAATTTGCCTGCAATTTCGGTTATACACAGGTTATAGAGACCCTAGCGAGCTCGCTCAAACACCCTTTTCGCCCCGACAAATCGCTTTGGGGGACCAATTACACCCCCTCTGCGCAAACCTCGCCTCCCCCCTCCTTTTCACTTCTCCACCATTATCGGCGTGTCAACGACGCGTTGTGTTTATTCCACATTCGTATTCTTCCGTCTCTGATTTTTTTTTTTTTCAATTTTCAAATCAACCCCCCACCCCTTCGACAGATTAAAACAGCGATTGCGGGGTGCGAATGTTTCTTTTTTTTTTTTTATTATTATTTTCATCACGTTGTGAAAAATTGTACAATTTGCGATGGAAGGGGGAAACACCGCGAATAACTTCTTTCGCAGCCTAACGAAATTCATTAAAATGTAACAGGCATAAAAGTCGTGGGTTAACTCAAAAGAATGAATAAAAAAGTTGTATTATCAAAGTTTCAATGGTGAAACCGAAGTCGATTGAGTTAGTTGGATTTTTGTTTGAAGAATCTCTCGGGTAAAAAGAAAAGCATTCTTGGAATTTTTAATATTTCTATAAAAAAAAAAAAAAAAAAGATAAGATTTTCGTTGAATTTTTCGAATAACAAAATCGGATTTCATTCGTGAATACATTGTTTTTCAAATAGTGCGAAATGGATTTATCGACAACTTCGATACGTTTTTGAATACACGTAATTTCATCAATTATGAACTAATAATTTAAATTATAGGTGATTAAAAATCTGCGAATAAAGAAAAAAAAAAAAAAAAATCAAACATCCAAGCCAAATCAGCTATAATTCAATAAAAGCTGATAAACTGTACGTTTTTGGCATTTAAAAATATTGGGCATGTATATTATATCCTCTCAGATTAATAACGATCGGGCTTTCTTACTTAAAATTCAAGGGTTCGAAGTTTCTTTCGTGTTCGTAATCAATTTTGATTCAATAAACTTTCAGTCGCAGCTTTCTAGTTGTTTTTTTTTTTTTTTTTTTGTTTTTCTCTTGGTTTTTTCTTAACGTCAGATTCTTTTCTCCAGCGAATGCATTCTCGATGCGATGGCACAGAAATTGGTAAAATATTTTTATGCAAGTTCTTACCTTCGGCACGCCGATGTTCCTCCATGATTTCGTCTCGCGATCGCAGATTCTCAGCAATTTTCTCGCGGCCTGATTTGCGGTTCCTTCCTCTTCCGTTTTGTTTCTCTCTTTCTCTCTCTGTCCTTCCGACTCGTGAATACTTTTTGTCGGTCACTTTTCAAGCTGCATTTCCTCACCAAACACTTTCGTCACAATCACTGTACATTTAACAATTTTTATTTCTCACACCCACGATTTTCGTCACTTTCGGGATAAATTTGCAAGATTCATTGAATTATCCTCCAGCGAGAATAAGAAAATTCAGGGTACGAATTAAAATACTCAAAAATGTCTTTGCCGGTGATTTTCTTCCGAGTCAAATTTAAAAATTCATCGTACAAACTTTTTGTCTCGATTCTCCATTAATTTTCACAACACGAACAACCACAGATTCTGAAAATCGGTACAGATCATATTTCGATTGAATAAAAGTGAAAAGAGAAAAAAACAAAAAAGGAAAACGGCAAAGTGACGAGTAGAAAAAAAAAAGTTTCGATTCAAGAAAGTCTCGATTCTCAAAGGCTTCGACGATTCGGGAAATATTCTTTCGTCCACGTTACTTGCCCCATGAAAACCCCAAACAAAACTTTTCTTTTCTCCCTTCTTCCTTTCTTCTTGTTTTTCCTTTTCGTTTCGAATCCTCGATGCGAAGAGAATCGCGAACGAGTTTCGAACGATATACGATCTCGTTAGAAGAATAAATTTCAAAAAAAAAAATTCATTTATATATGTACATAAAATATATATATATATAAAATAACAACTGCGGAGGAAAAAGGTTGAACGGAAGAAGAAAAGGAACAGAAAAAGAAAAGCGAAGGTTCACGGTTTTATAGTGTCAATAAAATGTTTACTGACGTATTGTACGGATAATAGAAAAATATCGACAATTCTATCGATACTGTAAACTTCCTGCAAGAGGCGGGAGAACAGAGAGAAAAAACAAAAAAAAAAATAGAAGAAAAAGAAATAGGCTGACCTGACGATAGTAAAAATGTTAATTTAAATCCGATTTTACAGCGGGAATAAAAGCGAATTTTTTCCTTGTACGAAATAATCAAATTCCTTTTTGTTCCGTTCTTGATCTTTTTTTTTTGTTTTTTTGTTTCTTTTGTTAGAAACGCTATTTCTGCTAGTTAATGGACTCGTTCGCAGCAAGCTGACAGTGCAAGCCAAAGCTCGTTATAAAGTTGGGTTGAACGCCGGCGGCGGTGGCAATTAGAACGGTTGTTTCATTTTTTATCATTCTTTTTTCACCCTTCAGTTTCCCGTAATTTTTTTTTTTTTTTTTTTCTTATCGCCCCCGTATACCCGTTGTTTTCCCTTTTTTCGCCGAAACAAATTAAGATAAACCGAACCCAGAATATGATTCGCTTCGATGCACAAATTAATCCTATTTACACGTATATCATCCTCCTTCTGTAATTTTTTTTTAGTTTCTGCCTGTCTGCGTGTGTGTTTTCTTTATTTTCACGCGTAACGCGTCGTAAAATTTCATCTTCGCCGATTGTATTGATCATCCAATTTGGCAACCCCTGGTCAATAATCGTTGCTAATGTGTTTTAAACCGTGTATCCGACGAGGCGTGTTATTTCTTGGTGTTTAACGCTACGAGAAAGTTGACGTAACAAATATTAAAAATTGAAAAAAAAAAAAAAAAATACCCTGCAGCACCGTCTATGCAAAAAGCTTCGTCGCATGCAACGTACGACAAAATCATCGATTATATACCTACTCCGGAAAAAACTGCACAAGTAACAAAATCGATGGTAAGAAAAAAAAAAAAAATTGACCAAAAACACCACGTGACAAGTACAATTCGACACCGAAGTTGTTGTTTCTTTTTCCCTCTCTCTCTCTCTCTCTCTCTCTCTCTTCTTTTTACAAATTTCCTCAAAATTTTGTACATACGAGAAAACAACGTGAAAATTATATATACGCTTACATAATTCTCGCAACGCGGAAATGGAGTTAATAAATTAAAATAACAACGGCCAAACTTAACAAATCAGCTGCAATTAAATATACGTATATTAAATATGTACATTAAGAACAAGGTTGCTGATTAGGTTTCTTTTTTTTTTTTCTTTTTCTTGTTGTTTTCCTTTTTCAAATTATTTATCAGACTTCTTTTTCTCTTTTCCTTTAAAAGACGAGACGTAGCGTCGCTTCGGAAATCCGTCGAAGAACTGACAACGGCGGGAACGCGGCATACGAGCCTCACGATTTCCAGAAACCGACATGCGCGCCGTTCCGATCCTCCCCACCCCCACCCCCACCCTTCGCTGAACTCCCAGAGATACGATATTAATTTTATTCCGACCGATGCACCGCTCAAATTTCGATTGTCGTTGATATTTTAGAAAATTTTCTCCGTACTACAAGTTCGTTTCTTTCAAGCTCAAGACTTTTAAAAATACCATTGGTAATGTAAGATGATGATTGGTTTTGATTGAAAATCACTTTTTCTAATTTTAACGAATCTTGAAGTTTTCGAAACTCTAGATTTCGAATTGTATGTTTTTAGAAAAATTTTTGTACGCTGTCCGACAAACTTTCGGTTGGATGAAAATATTCAACACCTTTGTAGGATTTAACAGCCAAATGATGGTGAATGAATATTATCATGTACCGTTTAATTTGAATTTCTGATTTTAACGGAAATGAATCTGTTTTCAATGTTTTACCGACAAACGTGTGTACTTTTTATAAATAAACGATTGTGTCTTTCTCCTGTTTATTTATGTATTCTTAGAGAAAGTTTCGAATTTTCGGCGTATCGGATTTTTTTTTTTTTTTAAACTTTTTTTGTCATTCGATTGCCAAGTCCTATAATTTGCAAATTTTTCACTCGGCAATTTTCTAAATCATCGCTGAAGTTTCTTTTTCTGTTTCCGACTCTTCCCTCTTCATTGTGACGGAAAGTATCACATTCACCTTTTTTTATCGTAAGATTGGCAAATCACGTAACTCTCGTAGAAATTTTACAACAGAAGATGACATTCGTGTTAAATCAATCGAGGACTTAGAGATAAAAGAAAGGATCGGGAAAAGCACGCAAATCATTCAGAGATTATTTTGGAATTGTTCATATCAACAAAAAATATTTCAAATAAATAACAACGTTATTCGCCTAATTCAACCAATTCAATCACGTCGCGTTTGATTCTAATATCGTTTAGTTAAAATTGAAAGTGATGAATCGAATCTATGCACTTGAATAAACTGATCCGATTTCATGTTTTATACAGCCAGTCAAAATCACCGCCAAACGGTGTAATCAAATAATCTTGTTTCTTTTTCTTTTTGAATAGAGTTAAATTCCTCGATTGATAAACAATCATCGCATAAAACGAGTAGTAGAGAAATATTTGAGTAGAGGGACAAGAGCGTAATTTGCTCAGCGGTAAACGATTCGTTCGTAAAATAATACGAAACCGAATTTCATTGCACTTTAGTTGATTGAAATAATTTAATAAGATTCAAGCAAACTAATTCATCAAAGACAAAGTCTCGCCCTCGGTTAACTCGAGTAATCAACCGAATCCTTTCGTCTTTTAACGAGTGTAAATATAATTTTCAACCTTGAATAATTGCACATCGTACAACAACAATACTCACGATTTTGCGAATAACACTCGAACGATAATAAAGTTTAAAGAAAAGGAGAACGTTGACGAAACACAGGGTATTACTAATATATTTAACGAAAATCAGTTCGCGATTTGTATTACGTAATAAAATCGTTTGTCATTCGGCCAACACTTCGATTGCCGTTTCACAAAAGCACAAAATTCTCAAACACCAACTTCGGAACTCGCCAATTTTCCCACGAAGCTCGCGAACTGTCTTTCAAGTTCGAGAAACGAACCGACCGATCGGTTTGGTGGTTGCTTCAAGACTGTCCGACCTACCACGAGTCTCGATCACTGCGGCGCCTCTTCGGCAGAGCGCAGCGCTAGTATAAACATCGCGTACCTACTCAGACGTTGAAACTCTGCGTAAACACGCGGCTCGCATCACCGTCACGTGACTATTTTTGTTTTGATTTTTTTTTTCTCTCTACACTCTCTGACCGCGAGAGTAATTTCTTCGAAACATTTGCAGGGATTGTACGGATTATACCAGCTAGAATATTACTTTCGAAAATATTCTTCCGAATTTTGCTGTAATTTTGAAAGGAAAATGATCGTAGAGTTTCAATCACATTTCAATTACACTTATTTGCTTTCAAATGATATAGGAAAGCCAGTACGATCGTTGTCGATCGTTTAAATTACTTCAAACCACAATGAGAAAAAATAATATTGCTAATATTGCTGCAATTTGTTTCTATATCAAATTTCTATCGAAAGTTTATCGTCTCTGCCGACGTAATTTTTTTTTTTTTTTTCTCGTTTCAAACACGTCGCGTCGGTTTGAGATCTTTTTCAATCCTTCTTCGTATTGTCGACGTGTTTTTCACCTACATGTGCGTGCAATAAATTATAATATATTAACCGGCGGTGAGCGGTTCGATGCTTTGTCAGTTAACGACGCGTAAGACCGGTGCAGGTGGAATATACAAGGGTGCAGGGTAAAAGTGACGACTGACTAAAGCGGATAGACTCGTAGACGATATTAAACATTAGGAGTGTAAAAACATCCGGAACGCAATGTCTCGCTGATTTTTATTGAAATGTTGAGCCCTTAACGTCAACGAAATCATTTCAGGCCTTGCAAAATGTTTCAAAATTCTTTAATATTTTTTAACACATCGTGCCGAATCTGAGAAATTATTTTATTTTGTTATTTTTTTTTTTTTCTTTTTTGTAATTTCGGCTACGTACTTCTAAATCGTGTAAAATATTGTCGAGGTGAAAATAAAAAGAAAGTTTGAAACTATCGTGACATTAAAAATCATGAGAACCGGTGAACGCCTAAATCGACGAGCGATTTATCGGATCAAGTATTCCCAAGTCCTTGAAGTGAAACGAAGGATACCGTCAATGACAGGAAGACCGGAAACGAAATGTCTAAATCGATACGACGAGGCGGAGCTGCGGGAACTTTTGGGTGAATTTTTAATGGATTGAACCCGAGGAAATAGACATTTCGGTGTGAATAGATTCGAGCGGATCCTCAGGTTTCGTATTCAATCGAGGCGATTCCTTTTGGAACATCTTGGAAAAGATTTTTCTGCGAGTTTAGCCGCGATACGAATGACGTGTTGAATGGTGGAAATCTCTCTATCTATCTATCTCTCTCTCTCTCTCTCTCTCTCTCTCGATTCGCTATCTCAAATCCTTCCCTGCAGATAGAAGTTAAAAAAGGAAGGGCATAAAAAAATAAAGAAAGAAAAAGAAAAAAAAAAACAAAAAAAAAACGGTGGAAGGAGAGAGCGAACGAGAGTCATTCCGCACAGGGGAGTTTGATTAAAAGTTGCTTTCGTCGAGGCTTTCGCCATCCGTCCGTCCGCAGTTCGTGGGAATGAAATGATGCAACGTCGAGGCTCGAAGGAAGCCCGTCGACTGATTGAAATTTTTCACAAACTAATTCAATTCGAGTGTCTCTCTTCGTTCCTGCGTCACCCTTTTTTCCTTTGTCTTCTTTCTTAATACATCCCGAATTGTATTATTTATTCATTTGGTACGTAAATTATTTTTTTCTCCTTTTCGTTTCTTTTCATACGTTTCCATCGTTTTTCACGCTCACCTGTCTCTTCTCTGATATTTCGTGATTAATTATTTAAACAAAGGTCCAAAGAACGCGTCACTATGTATTCCTGTCACGTGAAAATTAACACCGGACATTCAGGGATACAAAAATTCTACGGCGATACAGTAATAACACAAAGATAAGAAATGCAAGAACGAATTGGAAATAATGTAACAAAACGGAAAATTTGATCCACTTGAAATTTACTTTGAAGAAAACCGAAAACGAAACTGACAGCTTGCCATGGAATTCTCAAGCCTGACTTTAGCTCGCTTATGTAATTTCAAATTTGAGTCAAGTTCACTTGACTTGTTTGTTTTTCCATTATGCTTTTCTTCTATACTCATTCTATTATGGATAATATCAAATAAAATTAGTTTCGAGGTTTCGAAATACACTCGAGTACTGCACTGAGAGAAATTTGTAGTTACGGTTACCGCTCAGTCCTCAACTATTTTCATTTTTTGCCACATTCGAGAAATACAGTTCTAGGTAGAAAATGAAAATTAGTTTTCTAGCCGTTACCGGAAAGTCTAGAATCCGTTACTATTCTTTCTCATCACGATCGCTGTTGCTATATTTTCTTGCAACTGTTGCGAAAATTTAATGCTCGTGCAAGAATAAATTGACGTTAAAGCCTTGTTAAACTAAAAGAGTATAGTAAGCCTCGGAAACTGATTTTGCGTTGCGCATACCAAAAAAGGATCGACGATAGCGCAAAATGTTTAGGCGTACCTCGTTTTTCGTAATTCCAACAATATTCGAACAGTTTTTTTAACGATACCTGTTTCACTCAATTATTCTAGTTACTGTAAGAAATGAAATTTTTCTCACTGTGTAAAGACTTATTTCAACTAAAGGAGCCAATTGAATATCCAGGTAAATGTTGTATACAAAAGTTCCCGAAGATGCAGCCAAGTTTCTTTCAGAGCGCAGTAACTAACTTAATCCTCTATTTTCGATCCATTCAATTGGCTCGGTTCAAACTCCCTCCGTGCCATACAACAGTTTCAATTATCGTTTTAATTAAATTCTCCCTGGTAGTTTGTGTTCGCGTATACAGACCAAGGAAAAAGCTTGGTTCACTTGTCCTGAACCTTATTCCTCTAATCAAGACGCGAAAATTATAGGACTTCGATATGATTCGGGGACACGGGTTTCCGCTTCTTTACTGTTTTGCGAATGAAATCAAAATTGGTAAAACAATTGACAGCACAGACTTAAAATTAACACCCCTTGAACGGCATTTCACTCTCACGATTTTCGCGAAATTTCATACTTGAGAGTTTTCAAGATCGCTGATCACGAATCTGCGTTAAAAAGTCAGCAATTCAAAATGGCGGATCCAATATGGCGGAGGCAGATTCAAAACGTGAATTGAGACGAGATCTGGTTCTCAGAGGTTTTATGCGTCCCAGATTGCAAGCTCATGGTCAAAATGAAGAAACTCGAAATAGTGAGTGAAATATGGTAGCTTATAAATACTTTGCTTCTCATAACGTATCGCATTTTATAGTATTTCGTATTTAACGTCTTTGTGCGTTCGTGAAGTTGAAAATTCGTGATCAGTGACCTCAAAAATCCCCGAACGCCGATTCCCATTCGAATTGAATCAATTTCGAATTTTGATTCGCCATTTTGAGTTTTTGAATTTTGATCTCAAATCCGAAATGAACGACTAAAAAAACCAAAGGCATACTTTGTTTTTCTAAATTTGGGGCGTGGTGAATTTTTTCTCACACCTTCAGGGGTTAATGTCGAGTGAATCTGAAGATTATTGACGATTTTCGATAAAAAAAAAAAAGAAATCGCCGCACCTATCGTAGATTATTTCGGTGAAAATCACAGCGATCTCGATCAGACACGAAGCGAGAAGCTTTTTTCGTTCATCCCGCTAGTTTGAACCCGTTATATTGCCAGGCTACGGTTATGACAAGCTATTCGCGCAACACGATAACTCGTCAATCACTGTACGTGCTCGCTATATTTCACGCTTCTGAAGCTAAATTTTTATTTTTTCTCATTTCTTTATTTTAATGTTTCGAATCGACGTCGCGGGTTTAACCCAAAACGAGATGTTCTCGTAAATTTTATTAACGATCCTCGATGATAAATGCCTGCTGCAAAGGAATAAATGGGAAAACGAATCGATACGACTGTACACTGAGAGAAATTTTTAGTTGCGGTTACCGCTCAGTCCTCAGCTATTTTTATTTTTTTACCACAATCGAAAAATATTATTCCAGGTATGAAAATGAAAATTAGTTTTCTAACCGTTACCGGAAAGTCTGGTATCCGTTACTATTTTTTCTCATTACCATCGCTGTTGCTATATTTTCTTGCAACTGTTGCGAAAATTTAACGCTCGTGCAAAAATAAATTGACGTTAAATCCTTGTTTGACTAAAAAAGTCGAGTAAACCTCGGAAACTGATTTTGCGTTGCAATAACCAAAAAAGGATCGACGATACCGCGAAATCGTTACGCGTCCCTCGTTTCTCGTAATTCCGACAATGTTCAAACAGTTTTTTTAACGACACCTGTTTCACTGAATTCTTCTAGTTACTGTAACGAATGAAATATTTCTCCGAGTGGAGGAATTTCTTTTTTTTTTATTTCCCTTTCTTCCTCGTACGGGGGATTGATTATATTTTTCGCTTAAATCCGGCAGAAGTAGACGAGAGGTAGGCGATAGATGGAAGCGTTTCGGTTTTATCTGTACGTCGCAGACGGGTTTAACAACGCGTGATACGTTGTATACGTTACGCGTCGGAGGTTGCGTCGCATCGAAAACGACCGGAGCGAGAGCTTTTGCCCACCGAATTGGAAGGCGAAACCAGCTGATGGGAAGCCGCAAAACGAGTTGCGATACTTAATTCGGTGACACACTTTTTATACCCCAGGTTATGGCTGCAGCCTGGCGGACATTCGGGTATCGGAAAAACGACCGGCTTACCCGACGATCCCTTCGACGAGCTGTAACGCCAATCGCGATATCGTCGAGTCTTAATTACGTTCCACGCGAAACTGACGGACAAGCTTTACGAAGCTTTGTCTTTAGATTTTCTCCACGGTTTATCCGAATATCGTTGCTATTGTCGATATTACGTACAATTTTCTCAAACACACGAATACTTTATATATTATTTACTTTTATCGAGGATGTTTCAGCTGGTATCCGGACATGAAAAAAAGCGTTAAATACATTGTCTCGTCAAATTTGACAGGTTTCGTTTTACGAGATTTCAGAGGATATCTACAAAAAATAGTCGAAAATTTGATTTAGTGATGAGTTTGAAATTTAATATGAGCGTAGAAACAATTACGGAAAATTTCTTTTTTTTTTTGAAGTTATACTTCTTTAAGCGCGTCATGAAAAACTGATGAGAGTGAAATTTCAGGATGCGCGCGCATCACTGTAACACAAAATTAACAGGATGAAGTTGCCCACTCAACTGAATTCATTAAGTCTCGAGTCACAACACGTGTTTTATTTTCATACAAGTGCGAATTATATATGTGGCAATAAAATATATTCAGTAGTGATTTAAATTGAATATTTGGATTAATATTATTTACTATTTGTGAATATTAGTGAAAAAATTGTGCTAAAATACTTTTTCAAGTGCTCCAATATAATTGAGGTTAGTTATCCGTATGTATTATTTATTGATATAAATTAAAATATCATTATTTAATATGATTAATACTAAATATTATTTAAATTATCAATGTTAAATATTTATTATTGGTTTTTTAATATTTACAAAATAAAGAAATAAATTTAACAGAACATTTAATAAAAAGTTCGTGACAAAAATTTAATAGATTATTTAAATATGATGTAAGACATCCGTTATTTGTTTTATTGCTTTTTATTACATACTTCTTTTCTTTATCATTGTGTGACAGAAGATTTTGACATGTTGTGTATTTTTTAATGACGCCAAAGAAGTATAACTTCTCACGCGCGTACATAAGTACACGCACCCATTTTTTTTTTTTTCAATTACCAACGTAAATGGGAAAAGAATAAAATTCACATCCGCACAATCGATATGCTCACGTTTCACATTTATTTCATTAAACTCTTTCATCAACAGAATCCAGGAACGTATTTTTCCCCCATACTTTCATCCCCGTTGCACTAACCAATCGTGAAATTTCTATTATGATTTATCGCCCTTACTGATGTACTTCACCCTAAATAAATGAAAAAATTTTACGGTGAGAAAAAAAACATCACACACAGATGGAGAAAATTAGCGAATGAGTAATTAAATACTAAATTACGAAGGTACCGAAGAAGTTCAATTTCTCGACACCGTTGTTCACATATTATTATTATTATCTATGTTACCGTTGTTATTATTATTATTACCCCGTGGGAGTTTACTATATCGCGAAGGGTGGAGCGCGATTCGTTTGGAATTCGAGGAATCGACATGTAGAAGGAATCTTCAATATCGAGCTGAATAATGAATAATTCTTATGGCGTGACGTCGTCCTCTATTCTCAGTAATCCCTACCGATATTTCCAGCGACCGATCCTGGCATTCCTCAGCGCCCTTATCCCTGTTATATTATCGAAAAGGATCAGGTATACGACGTGTGTACGTCACGCAACGATCAACGTGGTGAAATTTACTCGATTTTTTTATTCATCTCCTGATCTGTTTTCCTTCTCTCATTTGTTCGATTAACCGTCGATTTTGCCCAAGCTTATAAAAGTGTACGTATATGGAGGATTTCACGATAAATCGAACGAAACACATTTGATGTTTTTGCCTTTTTACTCACTTGAAGTTTGTATCTGATCTTCCTGACCGAGCATTTTCTTACCACCGCTAATCGAAAAATCAGCTCTTGATGATTTCTCATTTTTTCAAGATGACGTAGCTTGACATTCAGATGACGTATGGAAAAAGTTCCCATGCAAAAGTTTCGCATCTTTGTACGAAATTTCTAAACATAATTTTGTAGCATTTTTCGTGCCCCGTTAAAGTATAATTTTGACGAAAAATCTTCGAAAATCTGCCGTAACAAAATACTATCCTCATCGAATTGGCTGAATTTTTTACACAGCACGTCAATACCAAAGATCGTCTGTAAGTTTCGTAGTTGGTGTGAAACTAGTTCAAAAGTTACAAGTAACAGTTTACATGGATGTCTGAAATTAGTCGTCCATACGTAGCGTAACGCCACACTACGAATGGTAAAAGTTATACAGTCGGTATTACGATACGCGAAACATCGTTGAATTCTTACCTCGGATGCATATTGCTTGAGAAATATTGCCCGGCGGTACGGAACTCGCGTAACATGTCAGGAATCGTGACGAATGATGGAAAAAGTCGACGATCGAGATTATAAACAAGGCGCGTAACAATTGACGATCGCGCTCGAGTGCGCAGCAGCGCAACGCGCAGGGTGAGAAAATTGCTTGCCGCGCCGCGAAGTTTGAACCGAATTCTCGCCACTGCGTGAATATTTGTTGATACATCTTCCGAACCACCGCGCCGCCCACTTCGACGTTTTTAAACAACCTTTAGCATTGAAGCAGGCATTCTGTGTATAAATTGTAGCCCATTCGATCCGGGCGTTTTTTGGTTACGAACAATTTGCGCGCATTTTGTACCAAAACTACACTGAAACGGGGTATGAAAAATCCGAAAAAAAATACTCTAGAAAATTTCACAAGAGAACCTAAAATTTTTGTAATGGTATTTTTTCATATGTCGGCCAGGTTTTAAGCTACGTAGGCGCGAAAAATGAAAACATTGTTGAAATTAATTTATTGGATAAGTGATCGTGAAGAAATCATGTGTCGGAAAAATCTGAAAAAATTCAAGGTTCATCCTTTCAATACGTACTTTGATTGTGTGAGAGGACAGTGAAATGGATCAGGGAAACCGACAGTTCGATTTGACGTGAAATACCCGATATACATGTATTGAACAGTAAACAAAAATGATTTTCTCCTCAATTTCTATCGAAAAGAATTTTCGAAACATATTAGAATTCACGATCAATCCTTTTTCTGTGTTCTTTCTTTTCTTTCCCCGAGCGCGACCCGAAAACTACAAGTCATTCCAGTAAAACTTGACTAAAATCGGTCAAGTAGAATTCAAAATATCCTTCCAAAACGCAGCATATGTAAAAAAGAAAAAAAAAAAAATAGGCCCTACCATTGACCCAACATCCGGTCAATATCATTAACTTTCCGCGAACGAAAACATTAGGTTTCTACTATTCAAACCATTAATAAACATTGTGCAAACAGAAATTTCTTTACCGTCATCCTTTTCTTTTAACTTAATTCCTGAAGAAAATTGCATTTTCGACTTTCTCGAGGCTCCAAGTTCCCGTAATTGACATTACGATCAGTTTTGCGGTGTCCCTCTCTCTTGTTTTTTTTTTTTTCACCACTCGTTGTCAAAAACGGAGTGAAATTTTAACGCCTTCTAGAGTGCAAGGACCAACGGCCCCGAGCTTACGCCCTATTTTTATCAGTTCCTGCTCTCTCCCTCTCTCTCTCTCTCTCTCTCTCTCTCTCTCCTTTTTCATCCCTCGCGGCGTCGCAGCAGTGCTTGACCTGACAATGTTAATTACCCGTGAATAAGGCTGCAGCGGTGCTGCGCGCCTGTTTTATAAAACGAGGTTACTTGTGCACGTCTTGTCGCTCCTCGTCTCGGTATAAGGGTTGGCTGTTAAGCCCCGCTGTACCTAGCTCATTTACGACGAGTAGAAGCGGCGGAAAAACGGTGAAAAGTAAAAAAAGGGGCAGAATTCGTACGGCGGGAATGAAAAAACGAGATCGAAGAAATGAGAGAAATTAACCCGACTTTGCGGCCCGACCTTCGTCTTACCTGCGTGCGATGATCCTTCAGGAATTTTATATCCGCACCTACCGCGGGAGCTTAATTTTAATACATTTTGTACGAGGTGTTCCGTGCAAGCTTACCGGCGTCGTTTGATTTCATCGTGGATTTTTCATAAATTCAAATACGACGATACGAACTTTTGATACCACTTCCGATTTTTATTCCGAACATTTTCTAACTCAAGAGTTTTTCTCAATGCAAACAAACTCATGTTATTCGGGGTATTTTAAATCGGTTACAAATTCCGATCACCGATAGATAATACCAACTTCACCGAAGAGAAATTGAGTTTTCTGGAAAGAGCGATATTTTTCATATCTTTTCCAACGTATTGGCTATTTTATTTACACTCGAAACGCGCTGTTGAAATTTTTTCTTCAATGTAGAGCAATTATATCTAACGAATTCATGATATTCAAAACGTTGAGAAAACGTCGAAAATTATTAACGACGAGATGGCTACTCTGGGTATCTATCAAAGCTGCTTATTCGTTTTACAAAAGTTATTCGGGACATTCTGTGAAAACATTATGAAAATATTTTGCCACTTAGTAAAAGCTCGATTCCGTTGTTCCGAAGGTACAATTAAACCTTTGAGTGGAATTTCTCGCAAAGACTAAATCTGAATTCATATAATTTAGGCTGTCAAATTTTCACCATTCAACACTGTTTCAACGGTTGATAATATTCTGAGATACATGTTATACAGGTCTGCAAAAAGTACCATATTTCCATTTTATCCCTAGCAATATGACGGAGAATTTGGATCTAAATCCAAAAGTGTAAGAGACGCAATAAGCTAATGGAATTGGCAGGGAATGACCTATATACGAATAGTTTGGACAAATACAGGGTTCGGAGCAGGAATTATTCACGGTTAGTCGGTCGGCTGAAGAGGTATGCTCGTACATTTTACGGTACTGTAAGTACTAATACTTCTAATTGGCGGGTGCGTAAAGCGAGTATTGATTTCCAATAAAAATTAATTACCCAGGCACAAACTAGAGTATAACAGCTATAACAAGCCGTGCTGTGCTTTGACAATAAAGGGTATATATATGTGTATATATATATATATATATATATCCGCAAAATAAAATATTTATTCTTGAAAAAAAAAAATCAACAATGCTGGCTCTCGGCCCACTTTCGGACTAGGACGAAAAATTATGTTTTGGGTCATAGTTTCTGTGAAAAAAAAAATCGTCAATTTAAAAACGATCCCTCTTCATGTTTTCTCACAATTTTATGATTTTTGAGCTCGTGCAACCCCTTGAAAATGAAATAAAAATTTCCCAAAAATTTGAGGTCTTATTTTGGGCCAAAGAGAACCCAAAATAAATTGGACATCAAAATCGGAAGGGGTCAGGCCGATGGCCCGGCGAATTGACATGGAATTCCCCATATATATGTGTGTGTGTGTGAGTATGCCTTGACTGTCAGAGGTTGTATGAATACATTTATATGACAAAACGGAACGAAGCTTTCTAATTAATTTATCAGACAAGGGATTTTCTTCGTCGATCGAGTACTTTCTTCTGTTCACTGTGAAAATATCGGAGGTTTTGCTTCGCGAATTTATTGACGAAACGAGAAGAATCTTAAATTATACTTGGCGAAATTTATCGGGAAATTGAAGATGTTTCGTCACACTGAGAAAAATTTTTAGTTTCGGTTACCGCTCAGTCCTCAACTATTTTCACTTTTTACCACGATCGAAAAATAGAGTTCTAGGTAGAAAATGAAAATTAGTTTTCTAGCCGTTACCGGAAAGTCTGGTGTCCGTTATTGTTTTTTCTCATTACGATCGCTGTTGCTAGATTTTCTTGCAACTGTTGCGAAAATTCAACGCTTGTGCAAGAATAAATTGACGTTAAAGCTTCGTTTAACTAAAAAAAGTAGAGTAAACCTCAGAAACTGATTTTCCGTTGCAATAACCAAAAAAGGATCGACGATAGCGTAAAATGTTTAGGCGTACCTCGTTTTTCGTAACTCCAACAATATTCAAGCAGTTTTTTTTAGCGATACCTGTTTTACTAAATTTTTCTAGTTACCGTAAAGAATGAAATTTTTCGTATCTTGAAGCTGTTTTCAATTGAGATATTAATTGCATACTCACCGTAGGATCTCTAGGATCGTCGCCATAGTGCTGAGTAGAAAAAAGATACGACACAGTATACGCATAAATATAAACATACCAGAAATTTCGATTCTTTTCGTACGCGTAGCAATAGATCGGTTCATCTAAACCAATGAAACATTACGGCGTAGGCAAAAAAAAAAAAACTTACAAAATGTATTCAAAATTTGAGTCGAAACTGTCTTCTAATAAAATGGAAATCGTTTAATCAAAGAAAACAGTAATTTCTTTTCGCCGAACAAAATATACAAGTTTCGTCAATTTTCCGTATTCGATAAAATAAAATAATTGTTCTTTACGTTACTTGATCATTTGCATTTATGAAAAATTTGAAGCGCAGTTGTTGTTCCTCGTGGAGAGAATAATAGCGTTCCCGTTTCTCAGGACGCGATTCATCACGCACGTGAAAGAAATGTAATATTGGTTCGAGAAGCGAATTTAAAAAAAAAAAAAAAATTTTCTTTCGTCGTTTCTTCTCTTACTCGTAATTCTAAACAAGAGCAATTGATGCGTTTGAATCTAGCCTTTTTTTTCCATTTATTAGTACAGATATTA
Source organism: Neodiprion fabricii (assembly GCF_021155785.1). Classification (NCBI taxonomy): domain Eukaryota; kingdom Metazoa; phylum Arthropoda; class Insecta; order Hymenoptera; family Diprionidae; genus Neodiprion; species Neodiprion fabricii. The sequence goes on from NC_060241.1 coordinate 5,286,521, forward strand.
CTGGAACGTTGAAGAATGACAAAACAGAAAAACCAATAATTATTTGATTTGACGATCAATATATATGTATATATATATATATATATATATATATATATATATCTATATGTATATAGAAAAGAAAAAAAAAAGAAACGAAAATTATTCGTTCGGGTCAGGGATTCTTTTTCACATCGTTTATTTTGCAACAATTTTATTAGAGTTGTATAGATTGTTTTTTTTTTTTTTTTTTTTTTTTTTTCGTACACGTTAATGCAGTTATACACCATTCACATTGTTTGTGCTTATTTTTTTTTTTTTTTTTTTTTTCACTTTTATTTTAAATCGATAACCATACCGTTGCCCAAATATTTAAACACGACAATAATATTTCTTTTATTTTATTATAATTTCATTATTTAATTTTTTGTAGGGTTCTTTGGGGGGGGGGGGGGGGGAGTTTGTCGATTTTTTTTTTTTTTTTTTCATATTTTTTGAAAGTAATTCGTGTCGTTTGATTCTTCAACTTTCTTTCCTATGTCCATTTCGACAATCTACGTTGCTAGCACAGCATTTTTCCAAAACCAAATCATCGTTACATTGCGTCGAACTTGTTGGCAGTTTATTATACAATTGTTACTATATTTCTGAACTCCTTACGCGATTCTTGTGTACTCGAGCCTATTGATAATGCGGGAAAAACGACGAATCGTTCAAACCTGAAATTTTCATAACTGTTGTAATAATTTTACAGAATCGAAAATTGTTTTCAGAATCGCGTATGATTGCAGGAGGGAATTTTTGATCCGTCGTTTTTTTCGTCGTGAATCGAAGCTTGACATTTTTAAGATCAACTGATAATAATCACGAATTATATACGATACATACAGAGTGAAAAGAATGAAAAAATTCCCAGCGAGAATTGTTGAAATTTTTCATGTCACATTTACAACGGTCGATATTCAATATTAACAGAAGACCAAACGTGCGGCTGTTAGGAATTCACTCTGTAAAATAAAGTATTTTGTGACTCGGCGTATTGTTTTCGTTCGGAAAAATTATTCACCATTTATTTCTCACCACCAATGTTTCGGTTCAATCTCTATAATCATTCTAATTAAATTAATATCGTTGCGATCATTTAATTACACAATTATTGATGAAATGTACAAAAAGTTTGCGTCAAATCTGAATTCCGTATGAAAAATTGACTCGTACTTTCTTCTTCATTTTTTGCTACGGTTGTATTGTTTTTATCTCGTTATACGTATATATGTATATATAGCAGTATTACTCTTCATTGTATTTATGAATATTCTCTCTCCCGTCATCCCCCGCAATCCACACCCCGTAAAAACAATCCATCCGTTTCCTTAAAATATTTAAAACTGCATTTCGAATATACAATACTCGTTCTTCGACTCTGCTTTTTTCCATGTACAAACTTCTTATCGTCCATCGCCTAATTTAATACCATAACGTTAAAAATTACGATCATCTATACCAAAAGATTTACCGATTATACGTTTTGCCTGAAAAAATTTCCTCGTTACCTAATCGATCCTCTTAAAACCGTTTTACAATCTTAAATACACACCCGTCCTTATACTTCCTCGTTACAAACACTACCCCAAATATATATCAAAGCCAATTCGGTCGTTAACTAATATTAGAATCATATTATACATATAATACGTATGCAATATGAATGTGTATACAATATTTATTTATTTTATTTATTTATTTTATTTATTTATTTTTTTTTTTCTTGCGTTCTCAATATATAGGTAATTAATTTCTGTCTTTTTACGAAACTTCACACAGTATTTATTCAGAGCGTATTATATCTTTGTTGTTGTTGTTTTTGTTGTTTTTGTTCTTATTATTACTAACGTTATCGATAATTATGTGTTCGTTATTATAATACATTAGCTATGCTTGATCACGAATCAATTACAATATATGCATATACATTATACATGTATATATGTATATTTAATTAAATTGTTAATTCATGAATGAATTTGCAAAAATCACAGACACATCGTTTTTACGCCTTGTTAGATTACTTTATATTACATATATGCACACACACATATATATATACATGTATATATGTATGTATGTATAGTCTTATGTATATATATATATATATATATAATAATAATTAATTGTTCGGCATCGTGCAGCTCTTAAGGAAACAATTTGTACGCACATGACACATATGCATATACACACATGTATATACACATGTTATCCATGATAGATATATATTAAATATAATTCTACCCGTTTCATATTGCATCATACGCAGCGCAAGTCAAACTTCTCTTCTCTTCGCAAACGTTTCTCTCCGCTCAATCTCTTACAAATCTTACCGTTTTTCGAGTCGTACGTAATATTATTATCATTATTATTATTATTATTATATATATATGTATTATTTTTTTTTTTTTTTCTTTATATCTATTCTCTTCCGCACAAATTTCCCCGCAATCCATTCTAGCCGCAACACGCACGCACTCGACAACCTTCGCAGCTCGTACAAATCGCATCGTATAATAATATATAATTATAAAGGAGCGGGTGTAAAACACGCACGTCTGTTCATTCCGTATTAAAGATACATTCTCGTCGACTGTACAAATTTTTTTTTTTTGGTATTTTTTTTTTTTTTTTTGTTTTTTTTCTATCCTTACTTCTTCCGAAATCTCCCGATCCCGTCGTTCACCCCCCCATTTCATTTCATCATTACCCGCTACACGCAGTAAGTTTTCTCTGGCAAAAATTGTACTACGATAATTATATAAACGTACGAAATGAAATAAAACAAGAAATAAACTAATGTGACGGATGAATATATTTTTATTTTTATTTTTTCTCTTTTCAAATGTTTTCTTTCGTATTCTTTAGTTTTTTTTTTTTTTTTTTTTTTGTTTTTTTTTCCCCCCTCTCTTTCCTCACTCCTCATCCACCAGGCTTCACTTATGATACAATTTTAGTGGTACACGTGTGACCGCGATTTCTACAGTTAAAAACAAACCACACTAATTGGAAAACGGTATTTCTTAAGTTTTTTTTTTTCTTTTTTTTTTAATTTAATTTTAATTATATTTTTTACTTCTCTCTCTCTCTCTCTCTCTCTCTCTCTGTGTCTCTCTTCAAACAGTTCCTTGCCATTTTTTGTATTATTTTTACTCCTTCATCGTACAACTTTTCAATTACGCTGCGTCGAAACGCCGTTCAACGTTTTAAACGAATATTTTTATTATTATTATTATCAATATTAACACGATGAGTGAATATTTTTTACATGGATCACGCCATCTAATCAAGTAGTAGCTAAATTCTGCCCCTCCTTTCCTTCTCTGTTTTCTTATTTTCTTACTTCAATATTTCTTTATTTATTCGTTTTCTCATTCATTCAACTCAATTCTCTTCACCAATTTCACTCGATCATTACACTATTTTTATTTTTTACACACCGCTAACCAGCTCGGCCATTTTATTTTACCACTATATCACGTCACCCCAAACGTTTGCAAATCCTGCCAATATCTGTGCGTGCCAACGTAACACGGTTACCAACGCTTTTGGAATTCTGTTATTCTTCTTGGACTCGGTATCGTTGAAATTTCCAATTTTTTATTTATTTTTTTTTTTCTGTTGCAACCCTTTTTTATAACCCTCCCGTCACTTGAAGCGGGTTCGTCTCTTTGTTTCCTTTCTCCTTCTTCTTCTTCTTCTTCTTCTTCTTCTTCTTCTTCTCGTTATCCTCATAGTTTTCAATTACGTTTCTTGGTTCTTCTTTTTTGTTGTTCGCTTCTTCGAAACCCCAACTTTTCATTGCCAAATCGAAATTAAAGCGATCACGCAATAGAATTATCGATGATGATCACATATTATATATATATATAATATATATATATATAAGGTAGGTACATTTTATGTATTTTACATTTACAATAACACGGCACACAAACCAGTTTGCACTATAATTGTGACTTATGACGTGCACAATAAGATGTTTTACAGTGAAATATACGTCTTTGTTTATTATTTATTATTATTACTATCATCATCATCATCATTATTATTATCATTATTATTATTATTATATCGCATTATATCGCCACTATGGAATTGATTTTTTTTTTTTACCATTCATTGTTATTATTATCATTATTATTTGTTTATTTGTTTTCTTTTCTTTCTTTCTTTTTTTTTTTTTTTTTTTTGGTTTTTATTCCGTTTTTCACCAATTACACACCTAAATGCCAATTTTTATGCATGCACACAAATTTTATGACTGAGCATTAACAGTATAATTGAAGGTAGAGTTTCTTTCTTATTCGATCTAAAATTCCTATTATATATATTTCTAGAAACAAAATTGTCAGGAGATTGATTGATTAATCGTTACGTATAGTTATTACACCGAAAAGTCCCGCGAAGGACGACGAGTATCAGACGATTAATTATTCTTGCCGACTTTTGTTTTTGCGCTTGTACATTCGTGGAGGAGAGATAAAATCGAATTTTGTCGTACAAATGTTGTTACGTTTGTTTTTTTTTTTTTTTTTTTTTTATTTCTTCCGTCGTTTTCTTCAACGAACTCGTACGAATTATACCGAACGCCGTTAAGAAATAAATCAATTAAAACGCAATGCGGAACGTGTAAGAAAGTTTCGGTAGTTTCATTTGTTCAAACGTTTCAGTTGAGAGAAACGAGGTAAAAATTAAAAAAAAAAAAAAAAAAGTTTCACTCTCATTTCCCGAACGTTTCGCGATCTGCGGAAACGTCGAAGCAACAATTGATCGAAAATTAAAATTCATCTGATTTAACAAGCCATGCAAATAGTTGACTGTGATTTTATTTTTATCCCGAAACACTTTACCATATGTATTTAATTTTTTTAAATTTTGTTTTCACATTGAACAAGCATCACATCGCACAATTATCGAATGGAATTAATAACATCTTTTTTTTTTTTTCTTAAAATTTTTCCTCGACTGTTTTCCTATGCAATTATTATTATTATTATTATTATTCTTTGTTTTTTCCCCCCACATTCGGAATGAAAACTCGGAACGCAAGAGAGTTCTGAAATAATTGTTGATTACAGTTTCATAATTTGAAACCTTAGAATCTGAAGGACAGGCAATCCTGCACGTTTTAATTGAAAATTGTTTACCCTGTAGATACACACACGCGCATTTTTAATACACCGTTTGAAATTACTGCACACGCACACGTCGAGTTTTTATCACACATATTATTCAATACGGTTGTTATTATTATTATTATTATTAATATTAATATTATTACTTTTAATATGCAAATCTTATATCCTCGTCGTTATATACATGTACGTATATATATACTTAATGTGCGAATCGAATGCACGTCTCGTTGTACCATTTTTGAGAAGATTCGCAGTCGCAGCTGCGTGTATTTTTTTAAAATTTATTTATTCATTTTTTTTTTTTTTTTTTTAAATTTACTTTTTATCCAATTTCAATGTTTCGTGCCGTTTTTTAGACACGAGTGAAAAACGTTTCACGGCAATGAAATTCAATCGTCACTGACAATCGATCATAAATTGTGAAAGGGATTGATTATTTGATTTGCGTTCTGTTTTTTTTTTTTTTTTTTTTTTTTTTTTTTTACACTTCTTTGATTTGTACTATCGAAACGAACAAATTTTCAAAATCGATCTAATTGAAACGGAGAGTTTGAATGAAAAAAAAAAAAAAAAGGAAAAAAAACGAAAAGAAAAGAATATTGTCACGTCTATAAAAATCTACGGATGGTAAATTCGTGTTTCAAGAATACGAGTGACAATTGAATCGATCGAGTCAATGTGGACAAGATTGTTTAACAATACCAATGCTAACATTGTTAGATGTTATTATGCGCAATTTTTATACACAGAGGATGACTAAAATTATGGACACTTCGTACGTATTGTTTAGATTGTACGTTAATAATATACATATATTTACTTAGTGTGGTAATTTTTGTTTTTTGTTTGTTTTTTTTTTCTCTCTCTCTCTTTTCATATCGCGTATCCGGAGATAATTTGTAATCTATATTATACTTTGTACGTGGATGTATATCGTTATTTCATCCATTTGCATATTATACCTAATATAATTATAGGTACACATTTTTATTCATTGGCTTGAATTTTTTTGTTTTTCTCTCATCCTTCCTTCGCACAATGATGATAAAAAATTTTACCGACCATTAATACGCTATTATCATTTAATAAACATATTATTCAACTTTGGAATAATAATATTTCGCATAGTGACATTGCGTACAATTCATTATTGTTACACGCATGTCCCGTTGTTTATAAATAATCTTTCAAGACGGACGGTCATAATATTAATATAAATACTCCTCTCTGCACGCGTAAATTTGATTCCCTAAAATCTGCGTGTGTATGCGCGTCTCTCTCTCTCTCTCTCTGATCGTTAATGATTGATCGATTATTATATATTAATACTATAATTTCTTTTTTTTCTTCTTTTATTTGTTCACATTCTTACGACAACGTTTATCATTATTACTAGAGAATTTTTCTAATTACCACTGACGTACATTAATTATTTTTGTAACAACTTTTTACTTTCGTTGTATTTTTTTTTTTTTTTTTGTTTTTTTTTTTTGCTTTTCCTCATTCACCCCTCTCATCTCTCCGTCCTCTTTTGCAGCGATATTCGTGCATACTTTTAGGTGAAAATTTTAACGCCGGTAAATGTAAACGCAATCGCTTTACCAACTCGACTTGCACGACCTGATTTCTATTTCACTTTTGAGTGAAAATAAGATTCTCCCGAATTTTTGTCACCTCTCATTCTTATTCCTCGCCTTTCACAAATCGCTTCGCTTATTCCGCACCTCGAGACACGCATACACACAAATATAAACGCGTGACTTTTGTACTCTGAGTACAAATTTTCGTCACCTCGTCACGTGTACATAATACATTATTATATATTATGTATTGTTTATTTATACATATATATGTATATGTATATATATGTATGTATATATATATATATAAGTATTATACCGATTAGTTTATACAGTTAACAATTAAATACAATATTTAGGGTAAATTTGTACACGGATGTTGTACTATTGTGGTACCGTGGTTGGTTAATTAATATCATGTGGGATAAGCATGACGACGATAATGGTGATAATATGTTTTTTATAACAACTATGTTAACGGGTGAAAAAAAAAATAAGATAAAATAAAAATTAATAAAACTTTATACCTACGGTATAATCCAGATTCGTTTAACGACTCGGGTGCGTGTCTTTCGTTTTCTTTTTCCCTGCTCTCGGTCTGTGCAGCTTTTAATTCATATGATACGGTAATTTGTGAAAATTGAACGCGCGGACGCGGTGTGAAAATATTGGGATGAAATAAATAAAACGTGTATGATGAAATTTTTTCAGTAATTTATAATTATATATGTATATATAATAATGGTAAGGATTTGCGTTTTTCTTCGTCATACATCAATAATTGAACAATTACTATTTTAGTAATAATGACATTAATAATAATAATAATAATAATAATTATGATAATAATAATTTGATGATGATAATAATAATCAAACTTCAATTAATTTATACAAACAGAAGTGCGTTTTGAACCTGCAACGCGTTCTTCGACAACTCTAAATCTACAACTTAATTTTAACTAAAACAAAAACGAACTATCGCAATTGTCCATTTCTTTTTTTTTTTTTTTTCTTTCTTTCTTTTTTATACATTCACCCTATACAGCCGAAGAGAGAAAAATAGAAGGGAAAAAAAAAAACAATAAAATGAAACAAAAGGAAAACGGAAATCAAATGCATAATTAACGTATCGCCGTATCGATTGCGGAAGTGACTGTAAGACGAGTGAAAAAAAAAAAAAAAAATGGTAAAATGGAAATAGCGGTATTACGATTTTGTTTTATCACCCCATATATATCAACGTTCCGCATAATTTTGACATACGTACAACGTATATTAAATTTGTTGACAAACAAATGAAATGTTAAACTTTCGTTTCTTGTTGTTCGACGAAAATCCGATAGAAAAAAAAAAAAACAAAAAAAAAAAAAACAAAAAATAAAGAACACAAATAAAAACCAGACACGAATAATAATCGACGTATAATGACGATTCGTCGGACGAATCGTACGTGTATATGTGTTACAAATGTAGGTGTCGTAAGTATTTCATACTACATCGTTAAATATAAAGTCCGTATTATATGTAATAAAATAAATTACAATTCTTTTTAAATTATTTATTTTCACATTGTTTGTTTTTGTGTTGTTTTTTTTTTTTTTTTTCATCCTCCCTTGTCGTGTACGTGTCTCGTTTTGCTTCTTCGAATCACGTTACAATTGTACCGAGTACGTTGAACGTATTGAGATTTTCTCTTCGTTATTTGTTTTTATCGTTATTTATTTTTTTTTTTTCATACCGTTCAATCAATGATCGTGTATATATCAGGTAAACGACAAAAACACGATTACTTAGGGTAAAAGTTATCGTAATTTTCATCACTGCGATGCTGCGGTGATCGGCGATTATCTAGATTATAATGTATATATACATATATGTATATATATGTGTATATATATATATATATTTTACGCAATTACCATAATTCATCGTATTATTTATACTATTTACAGTTGCTGTAGCATATTTCTTTTTTTTTTGTATATTTTTTTATTTTTTTTTTTCTTATTGTTAATAATGTTTTCAACACCTTTAACATATAATAAGTACGTCACACGTTTTAGCGAACAAACGAAAGATTAAACGAAGCAAGAAAGTATTGTGAAACTTGAGGCGCGAAGGATAGATGTAAAAAAAAAAAAAAAATACTGGCTATGGTCAACCGTAAAATATAATTTAAAATACGCTCGTGTTTTCAAATACATGTATGTGTATACATATATTATATATATATATATATATATATATATATATATATATATATATATATATATATATATATATATATATATATATATATATATATCTATATATTGTTTATAATTCTTGCGTTTTATGCAGGTGGAGTTCAATGATGTGTGTTACGTATTCAATATCAATGTACACGTATCGTACATACATATGTATATATACATACACACACACACGCGCATGTATGTATATATATATTGTACATACATATGTATATAGTGAGGTAGACAGTTGTGTGCGATTTTTCATGCAATATTATATTATTTAGGTAATATAAGTCAGTGTTTGTTAGATAGACATTGGATGACGATGATGACGGTAATGATGATTATAATAATAATAATAATAATAGTAATAATAATAACAACAACAATAATAATAGTAGTAGTAGTAGTACTTTTGTTACACGTTATCATATATTATATATATGTATGTATATATAAGTATTACGTACACACTCGGGTGTATTTTTATTTTACTCCTACTGAGGTATTTTGTGTATTTTCGTTGAGGTAGGTATTTCATCATTTAATTACGTTACTCGTACATTATGTTTTTTATAATTACATTACACGTTTATACGTATATTGACTATATATATATATATATATATATATATATATATATGCATGTGTATATATATGTACGTAACACCGAGCTAAACGTTATCTGACGAATCGAGAGACGAATGATGTGTTTTTCTATTTTATTTAATATTTCTTTTCTTTGTTTTTCGTTTCTTTGTACCTTCTTTATTACCAGTATTTATTCTATCATATCGATTTTCGAACGATCATCCGTGAAATACTCGGGTTTTGATTTTTTTACTTCCTCTCATTTTGATCCTGCACTTGTATTTTTATTATCAGTGTTATTTGTATTGTTATTGTTATCGTAAACGGTATTTGCGATCAAATATTATCGTTTGTTTTATTTCCGTTTGTTTCTTGCCTGAATTCGGTTTGGTTCTTTTGTTTTTTTTTTTTTCTTTCATTGGTTCCTTATCTCAGTTCTTTGATTACTTCGCCGGGGTTGATTTATCAAATTTCAATTTTACGTCCACTTAACTTTGTTAATGAGAATTTTTCGATTTGAAACTAACGATTCTTTCGCAAAACCGCCCGAATTCAACGCAATTTGTTCGATTACTCGGTTATTTCTATTTTGTTGTTGTTTTTCTCTCTCTCTCTCTCTCTCTCTCTTTCTCTCTCTCTCTTTCATCTCGTAAAAGTAAAGAAAATTCAAATTCGCGATTCTCGCAGAGTGTATTTATTTGTTTATTTATTTATTTTTTTACAGCGTTTAGCCACGAAATTTGCAAACAAAAATAATGTTTCACGCGTTAGTTGCGAACGTTGGTTTTTCTTTGCTTTTCTCTTCATTTCGTTTTTCTTTCCATGAGATAGATTCGGTCAGTAAATATCCACGAATACATTATACATACTCATACATATACGTACACATACATTTATCGACGATAGTAACGCGTAATGAAATTTATCGAGAAAAGTTGCGCCACCTTTTGCGGTTCAATATTCATTTCGAATTTCAATTACGGTTGTACGAAATTTGTCGTCGTCTCTTCTGTGAATCGCAAATACTGTCTTCGATGAGAAATTTGTATCAACGAACGGTTTAAAAATTTAATCCAACGATTAGTAAGTAATAAATTCAAAGTTTGAAATTAAAAAATTTACCGCGACGAATCTTCGATCCAAGAGATGACATAAAAAACAAAGAAAAAAAAAAAAAAAATGAAATAAGCAAATAAATAAAAAGATAGTTATTTTACGGTGTTGTGTGATTTAATATAATTGGCAGTGAGAATAATAATTGCAAAGCTCGTCGAGAACTCTCGTTTGATTTGGCAGTGGTGTTCTATTTTCGTAAAATTATGTTCAACTTCGCGTATAAAAAGAACAAGAACGGGTAAAGAAAAAAATCGGTAAGTCCGACACTTGCGATATGTATAAGCGTAAGTATTTGACGGTTTAAAATTTTTTTTTTTTCAATCCCAACGATAATAACAACAATAGCCATAGCAGTTACGAGAAATTAATTTATCCAGAACCTATTATTTATTCATGTATCTTATGAAAACATATCACACACTACCGTCGATATTCCCACTTTATATTATCAATTGAATTTAATTTTCCCTCCGATTCTTTAATTACACTGTCAATTCTCCGTTTGGCGCAAAATATTTTCCATTACAATTGTTGCGGACGGGTTAGGTGTTAACTTTTCGTAACGAGGGTGGATGCGGGTTATAATAATAACAACAATTTCACATATACCAGCACAGCTGCATTTTTTTTTTCAAATATTACTATTACCGTTATTATATTACTGGATTTATTGTTATTGATACTTTACTTGTCGTCGTTATCGTTATTTTATCTGCGTATGAGGTCGTGCATGTGTATATATATATATACGTATACACATATATGTATGTTATGCACGTATAATGTATACATGTACTACAGTATAATAATGTACTTATCCGTAGCTTATCTAATTATCTAATGTTACATTACGTATATTATAATATATATTATATTATATTATATTATATTATATTATATTATGCGTATATATACATATACATGTATATGTACGTCGTTATTCTTTCTTTTTTTTTTTTATTTTTTTTTATTCTTTTAGTTTATTTTATTTAGTTTGTACTTGCATTTCCGGTTTCCTGAGAAAAGAATATAGATATATATATATATATATATGTGTGTGTGTGTGTGTGTGTAATATTTGTACGCGTATGCGTGCATGTGTGTTCGCGTTCGTGTTCGCGCGACAACAGAAGATCCACGTAAAAACCCAACCCTGAAAACCGTGTACAAAACATACCCGGTTTCATGAAGAATAAAAATGAAACGTCTAATCAGTAGGTAATTCGTTCGTCGATCAATTTCTTTATTTGGTTGCGCTGACGGAACTTTTTTTTTTTTTCACGTATCAACTTTCCGTTGTCTGTATAATATTGTGATGTGTAAATAATATTGATAATAATGACAATAATGATGACGATGATGATCATAATAATAATAGTAATAATAATAATAATAACAATAATAACAATAATAATAATAATAATAATCCATTATAGTGTCTAATAATTTATTACATTGGCACGTATAACGTATGCATAAGTATTCGTGTATGCTTACGTGCTTCTACATATATATATATATATATATATACACATGTATATACGCATATATGGACGATCATTGTCGTTACACAACGTGTATTCATACAATAAACACGGCGTTGAACATAACTTTTTATTATTATTATTATTATTATCATTATTGTTATTGTTGTTGTTGTTGTTGTTGTTGTTGTTGTTTTTGTTGTTGTTGTTATAATTTTTTACATTCCACGTAACACGTAAATATATATACATATATATATATGGTAACGTAAAACGTTGTAGGAGATTAAGACATCGCATAGAATTTTTTTTTAAACTTCTGTTCACCCTGTATAAATGCGCAGTTATACATGTATGTATATATATACGCGTTGCATATGCATACCCGTTATTACACGTGTGTATATATACATTTATTTATTTATTTATTTATTTATTTATTTATCCATTCGTTCGTTCGTTCGTTCATTCATTCGTTCATTCGTTCATTCATTTATTTATTTATTTATTCATATGAGGTATAGCATATTTGTACTGTGGCATTTTGCATAACGCGTCGATAAAACATAACAACGTACACCTATGTATTTGTTTTTTTTTTTATTTTTCGTGTGTTTTTTTTTGTTTTTTTTTTTTTTAATTTTTTTTTTTTTTCTCTCTTCATCTTCTCTCCTCCTCTCACTAACTCATCTATTTTCGTCGAACGATATCTCGACAATTAACATCCGAAGTTCGGTCGCACGCGGAATAGCAATCTGATTCACGGGGATTGCGAGATTGATATTTTTTTTTTTTCTCATCATCGTCAATTCTCGTTCTTGCTGTTACTATTATTTTCTATCGTTATTTTTATTACTGTTGTTATTATTGTTGTTGCTATCGTTCTTGCGTTTGTTTTCGCGTAGAGAAATTCTTCGTCCTGTTAAACGTATTTCGTATTTTTTTCGCTATTCTGAACGTGTATGTCATTCAAAGTTTCGCATACACATGCATACATATATACATATACATATATATATATATTTGATAATATTATGTCAATCGATGTGTTATAAACCTGAGTGCGAGAGTAATCGGATCGTTTGACGGTATCGTTACTATTATTATCATTATCATCATCGTTATTACTATTATCATTATTATTGTTATTTTTATTGTTATATATCGATATTGTTATTATTAATATCATCGTCAACGTCGTCAACTATCCCCTATTATTGAATATAATTAATTTCTCAATTGTTATAATTAAATTTATTTTATTTTGTACTATTAACCACGGCATTTGTTAGACAGAAGCCGCTTTTGAGTCACGAAACTTACAGAGTCGCGTGTTGCTGTAATTGATTACGATTATTATCCGTATTGTTCAATTGCTAATAACGTCATTATTATTATTATTATTATTATTATGCTAATTGTCATATCGCTATTATCATCATCAACCTGGGAATTTTTTTTTCGCATACGGAAAACGTTGATATTGGTTACAACCGTTACCGTTATTCCAACAATTTGTATCGATGACATGCCGCAATGACAATAATATTATTAACAACAACAACAACAACAACAACAACAACGACAACAACAATAATATTAGTAATAACAACAAGAGTTATAATAAAAATTAATTAAACAACTAAAATATTGGATAATAATAATGGTAATAATTGTTATTACTTTTTATAACGTCAAACAACGTCGAAACAATTGTTATCCTATATACTGGAGCGTACCAACAATAGTGATAATCGTATTAACAACAACGTTACACGCAATGATTCCGCTCGTAACGCTTGCCGAGAAGTAAAATACATTGTATGCAATACACGCATGTAACGATAATCAATGGTAGCAAGTAATAATGATAATGATAATAATAATGATTACGGTATGAACCGTGATAAAGCATGGTTTTTTTTTTTTTTTTTTTCTTTTTTCTCCTACAGTATCGTTAGTTGCATGAATACAAGAAAATACGACGAGTCGACGGTGACTTGAGGTAGTTGTTTGAAAAACTTTTCACACGCGATACGCGCCAGCGAAACGGAAGAGAAAATCGTGTTTCCTCGTGAAAGATGATAAAAAAAAAAAAAAAATAAAAATAAATTTGAAAAACCACGGTGAAATAAAAAATAAAAATGTTTGTTTGTTTTTTTTTTTTTTTTTTTTTTCAAGCCCGCAGTCGGAATTCGATTCCTCCTCTTCAAACGAACAGATTTATCGAGGATTGCGTTGGGCTGTAAGAAAGGAAAAAAATTTCAACAGAAAAACTTGAAACCGATGGATTATTGTTACCGATCAACCGGGAAGCGAGTAAAACTTGCGAGTCCTGCAATTTGTATTTTCCTTTCTTGAAAAAACGGAGCTGAGACGAAAAGAAAAAGAACTTTTTTTACCGATGTGACTCGAAAATGAGAATAAAAAAAAAATTGACTTTCGAAACGATTTTAAAAGAAAAGAATTGCTTCGTAACTCCGATTCACGTGACAGCGCGGCCCTTGTTATAAATTTAACATTGCATGTGTGGTATGCGTTGATACATTTGTGAAATTATAAAGCATATTCGTCCGTTTTTTTTTTTTTTTTTTTTTCTTGATTTCCGCCGCGTTTTCTTTCCGTTCGCTGTTTTTTGTTTCCCATTAATCGCGACGTAATATTAATAATAATGATGACGATGGTAACTACACCTTACTTCAATAATTACGTTAGTAATGATAATAATTACACTGAGAATAATAATCGTAATAATCATAATAATAATAAGAATAATAATAGTAACGATAATATTACATTGATTAATTATTATCTAGGTACCTGTTTCACTTATACAATACATAATATGAATATAATATATACAGTAAATATATGTATATATATATATATACATATACATATATATATATATGTATATGTTCACGCTTAAGAGTATGAAAACAAAATCATTGTTTTTTTTTTTTTAATTTTTCGTCGAATGAAACTATAATTTGAATCATTTTTCATTATTCAGTTTAATTATTTCACTATTATTATCGTTAAAATTTAATTTTTCACCAAACTGTCGCGTGGTTTTCTTTTTTTTTATTTTTTTTTTTTCTTTCAATCCCAACCGCACGACACAGCGAATCGGCTTTTCGGCATGAATTTGGTATTTTCAAAAACTTTTTTTTTTTTTGTTTTTTCCTCGTTTTTCGCGTACGTTTTTTATTTTTTTTTTTTTTTTTTTTTTTTTACTCCTGAAATCTTGTTTTACCCCAATAACCATCGAATGGCTGACAGGCCGGCACCGTAACCTTTTACATAATCATTACGAATCTTATTCACTATATATTTACATACGTATAACCATTTCCACTTTACGACAAAATCTTAAATTTCGTTAAATTGGTATTAATTTTTTTTTTTTTTTTTTTCTTCGAATTCTCGTTCCCTCTCCGCTCAGCAGAGGTTAGAAAAAAATAAATTTAATCACAAACCCCCCTCCCCGGCCATTTTTTTCCCCGTAACGAAAGTGAAAAAAAAAAAAAAAAAAAAAGAAAGAAAAAAAAAACAACAAAAAAACAAGAAGAAGAACAACTGGAAAAAATATTAATAATAATAAAAATAATAGCAATCATAACAATAACGGTATTAGTATTTTTTCTTCTTTGTTTTTTTATTACAATAATAATAACGATAATCTTTTCTTCTTTTTTTTTTTTCTAAATCTTCTTTATACGCATACATTATTATTATTACTATTATTATATAATTCAATCACCAGTGTACGGTGGTGTTAAAACTAGCACGGTAACGTTTTGGGTGGTTTTTTTTTTTTTTTTTTTTTTTTTTTTACCCTCCTTGTTTTTTCGTCCTCGATTTTAATATTTGTTCTTTCCTCCCTTCTCTTCCTTTTACATTAAAATTATAGACGATAAAGACGATCAAAAAAGACGATGATGAAGGAAAACAAAAAAAATGTCACTTATTACATACGCACACTTAAGAGAGAGAGATATACTCGGCGCGACGTTTCTACATATGTTATATATCCATATCTACACACGTGTGCATACATGCATACATTGCATATATATTATATATATATATATATATGTTACGCGTTCAGCCAAGTTAAATAAACAATCTTGCGAGTGCGTTATATACATCCACACACACACACGTATATATAAATATATATATATATATATATATCCCCATCCCCTAAAAAGTTTTCCTCGTTACGGTTATTAATTCTGTTTTGTTTTTGTTTGTTTGTTTGTTTGTTTGTCCCTCGGTCCAATTGGTTTTTCTCCAATACGCAGCATATATATATATATATATATGTAGGTACGTACATTTGACATCTGTATACACGTAACAGTATATAATAATAATAATAATGACAATAATATGTTATAATAGTGATAATTGGATTATCGATAGTAATAGTTGATAATAGTTAATACCTGATAATGATAATAGTAATAATAATAGTAATAATAATAATAATAGTAATAGTAACAAAGAACAGCTGTTCTTAGTTCTTTCGTTAATACGCGTTATCAACTGTTTTATATGGAGAATTACCCTACGCGTGGTTAATTATAGGTACATTATAGAGGTAATGAGTAGTATTAAAATGGTAGAAAACAATTTGTATACTTCAATTTCTATTGCATTGCGTTACTTTTCTGTGTATTGTACGATATAAATATATTATTTGTAGATGTACTGACTCTGTATGAATATGTATTTTTATATATATATATATGGTAACGTGTTTTCACATAGCGTATTATCGTCTTATCGGTAGTTATTTATTACAAGTTAATGAGGTAGTCTGTGAAATTTCATTCCATTCCCTTCTCGTTTCCTTTTTTTCTTTGAAACGTTGGTTTTTTCTTTTTCCATCTCTTTAAATTCTATTTCGCATCAAGAATATGCAGTTTTCGGTTATCTCTGTTCCACTGTTTCACATCAGGCATTCAGGTCCATATTACTGTGTGTATATATACATATATATACATACACACACACACACACACAGTCGTCGGATAAAGGACTATTATTTTCTTCACGTATCTATAAAATAACTCGCTATATCAAACTATTGTCTTTGTATATAATGTATAACTCAAAGATCGTATTTTTGTATATGATATAATAATAATAATAAGAATAATAATAATAATAATAATAATAATAATATAATAGGCATATCGTTGTGAGGTAACTCCTATGATACAGCAACTAATCAAACGAATTGCATGGATGCGTTTTATCATATATAAGCTTCGAGAGTTCAACGCGCGTTATGTTAATTATATAACACGTGTATCGATATCTTGTAACATCGCTGCAACTCCGTTGTTTGCGGGATGGGGAAAGAAGTAAAAAGGAAAAAAAGAAAAAAAAAACGGAGTAAGAATAATCATTGGTTATTTGTAATTCGTATGATTTTAAAATACTGTGAGAGACGGTAGAGAAAAAAAAAAAAAAAAACCAACCCAGAAAACGAAAACAAACTATTATTACATTAATATCGTGGGTGCCGCAATGACTAGGGATCAACGATTTGACAAATAAACCATATACTTCAATAACAATCGTCGTATTTCGCGGTAATTAAAAACTATCGCGGCAGCGAAATTTTAATCGATCTGTAGAGACAGAAAAAAAAAAAAAAAAAAAAAAACGAAAGAAAAGAAAAGAAAAATCGTAGAAAAGAAATAAAAAAACCAAAACAAAAGCAACAACTATTTATACCCTGTTTACGATTATCGTAATTTATAAACTTTTCACACGAATGCCTGTCGCTATTTTTATTAATACATTTGCACTGTTTTACCTGCGTTTGTTATTGTTGTTGTTATCGTTATCATTGTTTATCAATTATCCGTGTAATAATAACAACATCACGGAAGAGTAACGTGTCAAAGAAAAAAAAAAAAAGAAAAATTTTATATATATATATATAATAATCGAAATATCGAAAAGAATAATAAACATTCGTAGAAACAAAGAGTTTAACACGTACCATCTATTTCTGTACCGTTGCCGTGTTTACCGTACGGATCATATTATTGTGAACTTTTATCAAGGTACTCGGTTTCATCCTAGTATGCATTATAAACGTATAAATAATATTATATTATATATACTTCTATTGTAATATATTTCTATCTTACTGTCAGTTTCCATTTATGTGTGTGTGTATACAATTTATCAAATTCTATTGCATATCATACGTTGTACGGTAGAAAATACGGAAACGACGTTAAGCCAGCGCGTAACGGAGTTAACGAAACGTGGTGAGTGAGAAAAAAAAATTTAAAAAAAAAAAAAAATTAATGACAACAATAATAATGATAACAATGTCAATGATAATAATGATAATAATTATAATAATAATAATAATGATAATAACAGCAGTAATTCGGAAATGGTAGGAAAATAACGGTAAAACGCAACGTCGCGTACTTTTTTACAAGATCGAAAACTATGTTGTACCACCACTGCTCACTTTCTTCGAAAAGAGCCAAAGTAAAATAAAATCAAGGTAAGATCGATGTTCGGGATAAAATCGTCGTACACGATTTGAATTCACACACACATGTATATGTGTATATATATATACGTATATATATATATATATATAGATTACAGATTAATTGGAGGTAATTGCTTTCACTGCACCTTAATAGCATTTTGGCACTGTACGTGACGTGTGTATTTTATATTGTAAATTAAACTTAGAAAACCTATTATATATTCATCTCGCATTATTATATATATATAGATATATATATATGTATATATAAAACGCAGTATTTACAACTGCGATGAATTTCTTTTTCCTCTCTCATTGATAATTAATCTGCTAATTTTCGCCAATTTTTTTGTTCTTTTTCTTTCTTTTTGTTTTTTTTTTTTTTTTTTTTTTGTTTTTTTGATTTTTTGTTATTCTCTCTTCCTCCATCTCGTTTCCCCAGTAAGCGGTAATATTACTGATCGACGACAAAGACAAGTTATTACAGTTATTAACATAATATGACGTTTGCAGCATTGTATCGCAGTTACGTATACTGTTATTATTATTGTTATCATTATCATTATCACTATTATTTATCATATTATTCACATTGGTATTATCGTTACTATAACTATTACTATTATTATTGTTATCAATTTTTATCAATAAATATTATTATTATTATTAGTATTATTATTATTATTACTATTATTACTATTATTACTATAACTATTATTGTTACTATTATTACTATTACTATTATTATTGTTGTTATTATTACTATTACTATTACTATTACCGTTACTACTACTGTTACTATTACTATACTATTACTATTACTATTATTATTATTATCATTATTATTATTATTATTATTATTGATGATCAACGTCATTGTTGATGGTATTAATTTTCATCGATCGTTATTCAATATTATTATTATTATTATCATTATTATTATTATTATTGATGATCAACGTCATTGTTGATGGTATTAATTTTCATCGATCGTTATTCAATATTATTATTGTTATTATTGTGGTTGTTGTTGTTGTTGTTGTTGTGTATTATTAATGTTACTATTATTAAAATGGATTTGTTGGCGGTTCCCCATTCCGTTTGGAATTTGCGATCCGGTATCGGGGGGGGCTGCCGGTTTACCTGAGTTTGTTTTCTTGCAAAGTTATCAAATATTATATGATATTCCTGCGCGCATTTTCTTTGCATATTGTTCTATTAAATATTTCTACTTCTCTTATATATATATATATATGTATATGTTACTGCTATAATACATATCTATGTATATTGTGTGTGTTTGTGTGTGTCTGTGTGTACGTACGTACGTACGTTTGTATATTGTATACTTTCTATTTCGGTTTAAATTTCCGTAATTACGTTTTTTTTTTTTTTTTTTTTTTTTTTTAACCCAAGAGAAATATAATAGTAATAATCTTTTGCTTTTGCCGTTGCACTTTCATTGACTAGTTTTGTGGTACGTATGTATAATATGGATACATATGTGTGTATAATATATATATATATATATTCATTTGTTTTCTCAATTTTCACCCTCGTTTTCTGGTTCCAGTAAATTTTTTTTAAATCGACGCTGCATCGTCTCATGGTTGTTACGATTATTTGTAAACACGATTTTGAAACTGGTTCGAACAGTTTCGTTTCTTATTACTAACATATTTCGCTGATACTTTTCGCATCCCACCCAATCTCTCGGGATTTTTTTTTTTTCTCTTTCGAAATCATCTCGAAAAGTAAACGAAGAAAACTACATCAAAGTAAGGATAATGTGGATATTAAAAAAATAAAATAAAACGTTCGGATGATTACAATTATCATTATTCATACATTATGTACGATATCTCAAAGCCTGCCGTTCAACAATTACTAAATTTAACCTACGTTCGATCTAAAACAATACAGCTTTTAAAATTCTTTCGCTGATTTCGTTAAATTTTATTTTTGTTTATTTGACGTATTTATTTTTTCATTTTTTCTTTTTTGGTATTTTTGGTTCGTCGTTAATTTTCGACGGTTTCGAAATTTTTTTTCTCATCTCATCCTTTTTTTTCCCTCAACGCGTCTAGTCCGGTGATTTTTTGTTTTTCCCTGTCGGGAGGAATAATAACAATAATATGCAGTAGTAAACTCACCCAAGGTTTTGAGTTTCAGTTTACACACGCACACACACACACACACACACACACAGTCACACACGTATTTATATACCCGTTTTTTTTTTATTTATTTTTTTTTACTTTGTCTTCCATTTAGAAAAATTATAAATTCAGTAACGACTGAATACTTTACATATAAACGTATATATATATATATATATATATATGTATGTATGTATATATATATATAATATGCATGTTTTTATTATCTTTGGTAACCGCGAAAACCAGCCCCTTGTTTCTTTGTTTGTTTGTTTGTTTTTTGTTCTGTTTTTGTTTTTGTTTCTTTGCTATCCTTACTTTCTCGATATTTTCTTTTGCCGTTCTACACGATATATCTGTATATAAGTATGTACGTATACATATATCTATATATATATATCTAAATATATATATATATATATATATATATATATTTATATACCAGCTATACTTAAAGATGACAATAATAATAAACAATAACAACAACAATAATAATAATAATAGCAATAATAATAATAATAATAAACAATAACAACAACGATAATAATAATAATAATAATAATAATAATAATAGTAGTAGTAGTTATTGTAGATGTACGAAGTTGGCAGTTTAGCATACTGCGTGACATGTGCAATAGTATGTGTATGTATACATGTATCTATATTCTACATGCAACACATTAATGCGTATATATATATGTATATATATTTATACACACACACATATTTATACACAGATGTCTCCGTTTTGTCTGTGTTGGTGTTTTTTATTGATTTATTTTTTTTTTGTTTTGCGTTTGTTTGTTTGCTGTTTTTTTTTTTTTTTTTTTTCTCATCAACAATTTTCTCTCGTCACCGTCTTCTTCCGTCTTCGCGTATCATCCCCGTTCTCCTCTTTCGCTCGGACAGTTCGACGACGTAACGCGACGTGTCAGCAGCATGCGTTCGAACAATCGCTCACGTCGTACGTGCACGCACGTGTCGAATACAATCAATTGTCAGGGTAAAAACGCTAAGCGAATTAACGAATCCTCTCGACGCATAGTTTCGCGTTGCGTTCGTTGGGTGAATTTTTTGGGCAGGTCCAACAGTTTGGGGTTGTTTACACAGGTTTTTTGGATTGGGAGGGTGGGGGTGCGTCGGCCGGTGGATGGATGGATGGATGGATGGATGGATGCACGTATGGGTGAATAATCGGGCGTAACATAATGTGATATAATTAATTTCCAACAACGGTCTGCGGTACCTCATCCTCAACCCCATCCCCATCCCCCGTCCTCCTCCCCGTAATTCGGCTCCTTAGAAAGCCGCCTTCTTCTCGGCGAGCATCGGCTACTGCGTAGCCGCGTTCGATTGTTGGTAAGCCTTTAGACTCAGCTCGGTTTTGTGTTCCCTCGCGATGTGACGTCGGACCGTGTTGTTCCTTGTAAATGTCCTCGAACAGAATGGACATGGCACTCTTATACCCTGATGACGCTGCCGTATGTGTGCCCTAAGATTCGTCTCGTAACCGTAGAGCCGCTCGCAGAATGGACACTTGAGCTTCTTTCCTGAAAAACGCCGTACGAAATGGATCAATTTTTTGAACGATAAAATTACCCCTCCCCGCCCCCACCCCTACGGGGATATTCCTCGATCCGTGGTTTTTCTACGTTATCGAAAATCCATGGTGTAACGCGTGAAAAATGTTCAGACGTTTGTTCGTACTTAAGGGGGGGGGGGGGGGGGGAGTATCGTTGATTCGGTGAAAAAAAAAAAAGACGCTTTTTTAAACATTTTATTCACAAGATACAGGCAATGTATTTTAAATTAGCCGATTACGGTATTGTGGAGTAGCGTTTCAAGAACATTTTCTAAAAATTTCAATGAAACATATTAAAAACCATGCCGTTCGCGGTTTATCTTTGCTGTGACGTTTGTAATTAATTTCGCTGGGTCATCGGAGATCGAAAAAATCAAACTGATTTTATTGGTTTATGAGTTTACCCAGGTAACGCTGTTGTTCGTTATTTTTCACCTTGCGTTAAAAAATTTGGCAATTTTGTTTTCAATGAAAATCGCCTTTTTTACTTTACAGTTTTACCAAAGTTTTACCTCGCAGCGACACGCGGCACGGTTCAATTCGCAAATTGCCAAACGACTGTCGCTAAATTTTTCAGAAAAACGATGCAATCGCGTAAAAAAAAAAAAAAAAAAAAAAAAAAATATATCGCAAATCAGCGGCAGATTTCCCATTCGAGTTCAAATATCAATGAAATATATCGTCTGTCCGGGAGTTTGCAATAAATTTGTAACGAGAGTTGCAGCATGATTTAATAATCCACGTGCGGGGACGTTTAATGAAACGTCGACGAGTGTTTGCGCGGTTGTTATCGAGCCGATTGCATTCGAGTGCGTGTGCGTGCGTGTGTGTGCGTGTGAATGTATAGACGTACGTATAAATAAAATTTCATTGGGTTAGCCTGGGGCCTCCTTCTACCGCTGCAGCCTCGGTTGCGCAGGCCAATGGCTTCTCGGCGCGTGCAAGGCCATCAGGCTCGTATACAACGCTAACTAATTCACTTCCTTCTAACTCGATTAGGTCACCGCCGATAAAGGCCCGTGCACAACCGTGCAGACGCACACACGTACGCACAGAGAGAGAGAGAGAGAGAGAGAGAGAGAGAGAGAGAGAGAGAGAGAGAGAGAGAGAGAGAGAGAGAGAGAGAGAGAGAGAGAGAAACGACAGATTTCTTCCTCCCCCTCGTTTCCCGCCCTCCCTCGTCGTTCTCCTCCCGTTTATTCCCCCCATCCAGAATCGTTTTATTTTATACCGAGTCACGTTACGATTCAAACGCCCAAGAGCGGGCAGAGTTCTATACGACTTGTAGTATATGACAGAAATTTATGCCTATTCACGCACCTGTTTTCAGCTACTCGACACGCTGCGTTTTATTTGCAAAAAAGGAAAAAAAAAAAAAAAAAAAAAATGGACATTAGTATTTATCTACGATCAGGTTTACCCGCGTCATGTTCGCCGATTTAAAAAAGTCTACGTTCTCGTCGTGTTGAAAAACGCTGCAGCGAGTAAGGAAGATTCTTGTTATGCTTGAACGCCGATGTCAAGCTTTCGGAAATCGACACAGCGATTTAACGAATCGTTGAATAAATTCGTTGATTATACGTGTAAGGTGATTGCAAGATTTTTAATCGGTAGCGAAATTTCGTGGTAAAAATATTTGCCAAATTTTTAAGTTGCAAATCTTTCACGGGACCATAAATATATGCGGTTATAGAGACGTTTGTGGCATTGATTACAAAACTGCGGCAAACGGTTTTAATTTACACAGGGATGGATGAAATAATCTACGCGTTAATCAGTTTCATCAATCGCGATGCGTGGCCTAATACCAAATGGAATCGAGGACACCGTTCGAAAAGTCAAGGGCTTTCATCGGTTGAAAATATTTCATGTGTAATACACCTGTAATATGCATAAGAAAACCATGAAGGTATCCTTGAGGCAATAAATATGAAACTGCTCCATGGTTTACGAACCTGCAGCATCGTCGTTATTACAATATTTTTCCATAATAAACTAATTTCTTTGCTGTTCGCGTTTCGTTTTCCATCTCTGACCATGAACGTGACTACGATCCCGACCATGACCATGACTATGACCATGTCCGCTAACCAAAGACGAAGCCCTGCAGGTATAATAGCGATTTCCGCGAAATTCCATCGAGAAAAAGGAAGAAAATGCATAAAACAAACAGACCTACCAGAATCCCCAACATGTCCTATTTTAGTTTTTTGTTAACAGCTCAACGCATTGCGAATTATTTCGTAGAAATATCAAATAGACGATTTAACTTTATTCAACAAGATTAAATCGGTAAGTCTGCCTAGATTTATGACAATAATCCGCCGCAACGCTGACAACCGGGAGTGCATTTCTGTAATATGCATCTTAAATTGCATAGCTGCAGGCGGATTGTAGTCGAGATACAGTCTGAATTGCATAGCTGCAGGCGTATTTCAATAAAATATGTATTGAATTGCATAACCGCAGGCGTAATACGATAAAATTTGTCTTAAATAGCATAACTATAGGCGGATATCTGCAGCATGAGTTTTGAATTGCACGAATTCAGACGAATTCCGTTCAAATGTGATCCGAATTGCATAAATGCAGGCGAATTCACCAAACGTTAGATAGCCGAGGCGGTAACATTTCCGCTAAAGAACAACCCGACATATGCAATATCACCGCGTAGTAGGACGATGTTTCGCGCGAAGGTCATCGAGTGGAAGCGGAGAAGTTACGAGCTTACGTCAGTGGTCCATGTCCCTTAAAGACGACAAGCGTCGTGTGTAAGTTCGGATGCCGCATCGCGCTGCGTGGCGTCGCGTCGCGTCGGCGTTTTGAGGGCCGCCGCAAACAGCACCGGCATAGAAGTTCAACCTCGAAGTATATCACCGTCACCTATACACGCACACGCGCGCAAGCGCATGCATACGCATACCCACGTTACACGTAAAAATGCGAACATAGCGCGCAACGACGACGCAAGCGTGCGGTGTAGGTTAATGTACGTATATATATATGTGCGTGTGTGTGTGTAACATGGAAGGGGAAAAGCCCCGACGTCGCGGAAGAAGGTCAACTTACGAAAGAGCCCACCAAGGTCTGCGGCCTCCCGCCCTGCCCCTTTCCCCTGACGCCCCTTCCACCCTTCGCCGCCGCGACGCCTCCGCCTCCGCGGCTCTGTTCCTTTTTTCTTTTTCTGTTTTTTTTTTCTCTACCTCTCTCTCTTCTCCCCGCCTGACGCCTGACCACCCCCTCCGAGGCCCTCATCTACGCCCCCGCGACCCTTTGCCGCTGGCTCGTCCGTAGATATATAAATTATACCCGCGGGCGCGACTTAACGCTCGGCGCCAAACAAACAAATGGATAAGATTGGTGGTGTTAGGTTAGGTTAGGTTACAGAGTTAGAGTTTCGTTGGATTGAAGGTGCAGGGTTTGTTGAGAATAGAAAGAGGAGGAAGAACCGTTATCACTCGCTTTTCCCCGCCCTATCCCAACCTTTCGCCCTTCGAATGAACGATGCAAATCGCAGGGAAGTTGAAAACGTTACAACGGAAAATCGTTCCTTTTTACGTTGCGAGATTTATCTTTGGATATGTTTTTTTTATTTGTTTCTTTCTTTTTTTTTTTGTTTTCTCTCTTCTTTTTGCTTATTTTTATCTTGGCTATGCGTGTGTGTGAATTTTTCTTTTTCTTGTCTCGTCAGGTCATTAGCTCCTTTTCGCACGCGATTACGTTATTTCATCACGATTTTCAAATTCCACGCAGAGTAATGTCACTATATAATATGGGTATATTCGTCAAGTGATTACGTTGTGTTCATTTGGTGACACTTTACGACTTGACTTCGAGTTTTTTTTTTTTTTCTTTTTTTTTCTTCCAACAGATTTTACGAAACTTGCGATTACTTTTCGTAATTCTGGAATATTTCGAAATTACAAGGATCTCGTTTTAATTTTGTTCAATCAGTTTGGCGAAGGGGGAGTTCCGTGGAAAAAAGGAATAAAAACGTAACACTGACAACAACGTTTCGAGACGAACGTATGCATACGTTGTTATAATATTATACATGAAAAGAAAAGGCGTCAAAATTTGGCGCGACGATTTGCTATTTTTTCTGTACTTTTTTTTTTTTTTTTTTTGTTTTTCGCTGGTGAAACGAGAACGGGTGAAATAGAAAGTGTATAAGGGGAAGAGAAAAATATATCCGGAGGAAATAGGGAAGCGATGCGTGTAACGGTCGCAGGGGGCCCTTGACCCATTTAATCCAATGGCGCCTAGTCATCGCGGTGTATATATATATATATATGTATATGTACAACGTCTGCACCGGCGTAACACCGTAGAAAATACAGGATGAGACAAAAAGGAGCTCGCTGATTTTTTCAGGGATTTTTCTCGTCGCGTCGTACGACACGGGATGACAAACAACGAGATGATAATCCGGCCGAGTTGGTGAAACAAGTACGAGAATAATTAAAACAAAATAATAATTGTAAGAAGGGAATGGAAAAAAAAGTGTTGAAATATTCGAAACAGGGACGAATAAAACGGATGAATAAGTATGAAAAATTGCAGGGAAAGTATTAAAGATATCCAAAACTTGGGAGGAAGTGAAAGGATGGAAAAGAAAAAAACACGAAAGTTTGAAGGAAATAAAATTGACAAGTTTGAAAGGAGAATTAAGAAACTAATCGCAAAGGCTGAAAGAGATAAGAGAAAGTGATATATACGACTTATGAAAGTGAAGAAATTGGAAGTCGTAAGGCTCACGGATGACATTGACGAAAGTCAAACTTTCGAGAATAACTGTTCAAAAAGCCTAAGAACCACGACGAATTACCCTCGTATCTCCGAGACTTAAATGACGGAATAAAAATTCTAAGCCTCCCGAGAGGGAAAAGCTCGACGAAAAATCTCAGGCACACCGAAAGTTTGGGAAAAAATTCCAGGGGGTTGAACGGCTCGAGTAACCTTGACGAAATTTTCAAAAAAAAAAAAAAAAAAAACTGGCACAACTTCGCGGTAGGAAAATAATGAAAACATTGAGGTAACGAAAAGGGGCAAATTTGACGGAGAAAAGTAAAGAAAAAAAAAAAAAAAAAGGAAATCAAGGGCGCTGCTCCGATCTGAAGACGGGGTGGATCGCCCAGCCACCCCCACCTGGTTTCTCGGCACCCCG
Organism: Neodiprion fabricii; assembly: GCF_021155785.1. Classification (NCBI taxonomy): domain Eukaryota; kingdom Metazoa; phylum Arthropoda; class Insecta; order Hymenoptera; family Diprionidae; genus Neodiprion; species Neodiprion fabricii. The sequence goes on from NC_060241.1 coordinate 5,314,136, forward strand.
ACGACCGGGGTGACCATAACCTGCGCAACGGGGTCCCTTCGGCTGGTCCAAGTAACCCAGAATTCTGCAGACGTCAAACTCCCAAACAAATCCTCCACCTCCGCCCCCGTCCTACCGCCGCTCCAGAGAGGGAAAGAAACAGAGAAAGAGTGAGAGAGAGAGAGAGAGAGAGAGAGAGAGAGAGAGAGAGAGAGAGAGAGAGAGAGAGAGAGAAAGAGTGACGGGAGTGATCAAGAGTAATGATCCTGCGGGATGTTTCTCACTCGCTCTGTTTGCACCCTTCTCCCTTCTGTCTTTCTTTCTTACGAAAGTACACACGAGACGACCTTAACACCTCGAACCACATCCTACCCCAAGCAAATTTTGTTCGCGAGATGTTTTTGACCCGATGAAGAAGAGAGGAAAACAAAAAAAAAAATAAATAATAAACTACAACCGGTGGAAATTAACGATACTCTGTTTATATACGACACGTTTTTGAAACTAGGTTTCGATTTTTGGTGAAAGATGATTAAAAATTCTCAGCACCTTCGGTTGTGTCGGAAAATTTTTCGACCCATGTTCAATTATAACGTGGATTTATTTTCATTCTAAACCGATTTCGCGGGGTTCTTTCATCTTTTTTTTTTTTTTCTTTATTCTCCTTCTTCTTTAGGATATTCTAAAATTTTACGACACAAACCGTGAAACGAATGCTTTTCGAGTATTACTTGCCTGTGCTTGATTTTCATCTCTTCCATAATCATACGTCCAAGTGTATAGAAGGATATTTCTCAGGCGACTGCATCGTCAGAGGTATTGAAAAAAAAAAAAAAGAAAAAAAAAACTCCGCGTCTCAGTTGTGTACAACCTCCGAGTTTCAAGTTCCACTTATAGTTTTTATTTCGTTTCTATCTTTCCGTGGCAATAAGCGTAATAAGTATCTTCTGATTTTATCATATATTCCGTGTTTCCCACATATCTCACTTCGTCCATGTAATAAATACACGGCCGTGTGTTTATATTACGCGCATGCACGCGATCAAACACACGCGCATAATATTTGTTCTTATCTTTTTACTCGCTTGCTTAAACGTTCGAGGAAACCGGAAATCCGTCAGGTCCGCAGATAGCGTGCATTCGCATATACCGCCTTGCATTATAGCAAGTGGGTCTATTTCTACAATATATGACGATGCGTGATGTAATAACCCTGAAATACTAGCTAGGTCAAGTCAAACAACCTGCGAGTGGAAGTCAGAAATAAAAAAAAAAATAAACAACAAACAAAAACCATAATTTATCGGCTGTTGTCGACACGCGTCGTTGTTCAAATTCTGTCTTGGCGAAATTTTCCAAACCTTCGATCAATTTTACGTAAATTAGGTGGTCGCTGGTAAAAAAAAAAAAAAGAAAAAATCTATTAAATTTACGTAAAAGAAATCATATGTACAATAAAATATGTAAACACCTCAAGTTTCCGGCTAACTTGTTTTCGGTCCGAAAGAATATTCGAATTCAATTCTATACGAATTATGTGACAATTAATGGCGACGCAGCTGACGTGAGAAAATGCATCGCATCGTCGCATAATTCGTGTAGAATTGAAATCGAATTTTCTTTTAGACCGAAAACAAGTCAACCCTTTCAAGCTCAATATATTGGCGTGAATTTTGTTACTCGGGAATTTTTTTTTTTTTTTTTTTTGCACAGCTGAACACGAATCTGAAGTAGGAATTTGATAATTTCTAAATCCAAGATGGCGGCTGTAAGATCAAAAAAAAAAAAAAAAACTATAAAAATTCCATGATTCTGGGCGAAACTTGTTACTCGGGGGTATTTGGGGTTATACGAAGTGAGAAAGATGATTTTAAGTTGTAAATAAACTGTGATAGGACTAAGAGATGAAAATGATTCAGGCGCATGGACGCCGAGCGTTCGACCGCGATTAAAATCGTCGAGGAATTAACGCGTTCAACTGTACTTCCGGACTATTTGGAAATTTCTTCGAGTTTAGAAACGCGTTGTTGAAACTAATCGCGAATGTAAAATTCGAACGATACGCAAGTCCCTCGAATTAAACCCTCGATGAAAATTTCCCGTCCCATCCTCATTAAATCCTCTCCTACGTATCCGGGTTATCCTTTAGCTGAATATTTCCCTGACAGCTGCTGTAACATCGCGCTCTGCGATGAAACGAGCCCTCGGGATTTTTGGAGGGTTTGCGTCGGGGTGCAGCCAAGAGAGCGAAGGGGAGGATGAGGAGGAGGCAGAGGAGGAGGAGGAGGAGGAGGAGGAGGAGGAAGAGGAGGAATTACGCAGACCTCGTGGAAAATCCGCAAACGCATATCCGGGGATATCGATTGCGGGTTCCTCTTCTTCCGGAAAGTGGTGCCTCTAGCGGAGGAAGAGGGAAACAATTTTCGTATGTGCGTGATGCACGCACGCACGCACACTCAGACCCACAATGCACCGTGCGTGTTTCAAACCTGCGGCATGGGCAGGTAGGCAGGAACGAATGGATGGATGGATGGATGGATGGATGGATGGATCGCTGGCTGCGAACCAAGGAACCAACGGCTTTGTTCTCCAGCGAATGGAGGATGGCGGATGGTGGATGGATGGATGCATGTGCGTAAGGAAGAGGCGAGGCTCGAGAGATCGGGGGACAACTCGGCGATATAGAGTTACGCATTGTGCGTCGAGAACCCCGCACGCACATTCTCTCGAGGTAAAAGTACATCCTCGGCTCGACAATTAACGCTCTGCTCAGGGCCGCAGGTTTCAACAAGGTCGCTAAAATCTTTACCTATTTCGCTGCTCTCTCGCTTGTTCGATGAGAAAAAAATTTCCATTCGCTACAGCAGCTAGAAAAATTTAGTAAAACAGGTATCGTTGAAAAAAAAAAAACTGTCTGAATATCGCTGGAATTACGATAAACGAGGCACGCCTAACCATTTTGCGATATCGTCGATCCTTTTTTGATTATTGCGACGCAAAATCAGTTTCCGAGGTTTACTATACTTTTTTTAGTCAAACAAGGATTTAACGTTAATTTATTCTTGCACTAGCGTTCAATTTTCGCAACAGTCGCGAGAAAATATAGCAACAGCGATCGCAATGAGAAAGAACAGTAACGGATACCAGACTTTCCGGTAACAGCCCAAAAAACTAATTTTCATTTTCTACCTGGAATTACATTTTTCGATCGTGGTAAAAAATGAAAATAGTCAAGGACCGAGCGGTAACCGGAACTAAAAATTTTTCTTTTCAACACCGGAGAGAAAAGAAGCACGCGTCTGGTTTTTTTTTTTTCGTTTTTTTTGGTAAAATATACCTGGCAAAAATGCAGAATTCGCTGTAGAATCAGTGAGAACCCGATACATTTATAGTAAAAAATATAGTTTATATCGTTATTTTTTACTTGGCGAATTCGACGAATACTTCAAATAAACGCACATTTGTCTCGAAAACTTGTATACTCGCAGAGTGTGTCATGAAGATATTTGAAGGATCGGTAGTTGGATGATTTTTACAGAAATGTTCGAATTTTAATGCCAAAGTTTCATTGATTTTATAATTGAGAATATTGTATCCCGCAGTGAATGCAAACGATCTGTAAAATCAGATGCGAATTATTTTTTGTCAGAAAATATTTACAAACACCGTGATTTTCATATTATGTTTTTCAATCACCAGAAATGAAACTCAAAAAACTTTTGTGGCGGAATTCGAGTCTGACTGAAAAAAGTCTCTGACGCGTCTAGTTTCTTGGTAAAATAAAAAATAAAAACAGTTCTGAGAATTTTTTTTTTTCACAAACCGTGTTCAATTGGTTTTAAAGTCTTGAGCACATTTTTTCCCAAAGTTACAGCTTCTCGATAAACGTGAGAAAAACGGTTTTAGTACATATATTTTATTTTCATTATTAAACACTCTTTTTGCATCTCTATCGGACTAGAGACTAAAAATTCAAGAATAAAAATTGCTACGAGATTCGTAAAAAAATGTCACATTCCATCCAAATTTTCAAGCTGTACTTGCAAGCTTTTTTCAGAAATCCCCATCACCTCGCATTCCAAAGTTGCAGACATTCAATATACTGCCTAGTTTCGTTTTTCCGCAACAATTTCGAAACCCGTTCAACACAAAGGAACCAGAACGAAAAGCTCGGAGAAATGTTGGAGCCAGATTCATATCCGGTGATTAAAAATTCACGAAAATCGATTCGTACAATTTCGTTACCAACAAGTTTTGATTATTAACCCGCAGTCTAATGATCGGAAACGAAGCACGTATATAATAATAATGACAACAACAAAACGTACACTCGAAATGCGACGTAACCGTGTACATGCATTATATATATATATATATGTATGTATGTATATATAATGTATGTATAATGTATATATATATATACCTATATAGAAATCGATAAAGCGCGTGTTCGGAAAGTTCACTTTACCCTTTGTCTCCCTTTATAGACACGCAGACACCCGCAAATTCACAAACACGCGTATCCCTCATGTATTTAATACACACACACGCATGCATGTACGTAAATTCATGCACGTGCGTACATTCGCATCGGACGTGCGTGTCTGGAGGCATTACGCGCATGGCAATATACGATACGTGTATTATACGCATGGAACGGTGCAGCATACAAGGGCGAATATATCGCCGTATTACACGGCGTTGAAAAAAATCCAGGTAACGGATGAAGAGAGAAGAGGGAACGAAAGGAAAAACAGATGTCATTTATTTGCGGGTAATTATCGTTACGAGAACAAAAAAAAAAAAAAAAAAGAAAATCGTGCTTTATCGAATTACGCATGTTTATTCTTTTTTTCGTCCCTTCTGCCGAATATCTCGGTTGGACTGAGGGAAATTTTTAGTGCCGGTTACCGCTCGGGTCTTTAAATATTTTCATTTTTTAAAATAAGCGAAAAATATAGTTCTAGGTGGAAAGTGAAAATTAGTTTTCTATCTTGAGAGCTGGTGAGCCGGAAAGTCTAGTATCCGTTACTATTCTTTCGCATTACGATCACTGTTGCCGTATTTTCTTGCAATTGTTGCGAAAATTTAACGCTCGTGCAAGAATAAATTTACGTTAAAGCCTTGTTTGACTAAAAAAAAGTAGAGTTAACCTCGGAAACTGATTTTGCGTTGCGATAACTAAAAAAGGATCGACGATAGCGCAAAATGGTTACGAGTATCTCGTTTTTCGTAATTCCAACGATATTCAAACAGTTTGTTTTTTAACGATACCCGTCTTACTAAACTTTTTATAGTTACCCTAACAAATGAAATTTTTCTCAGTGTACGGAATACTTGTCAGCGAGTTAATCATTCCTCTTTCAACGATGCACCGCACGCAGAAATCGATCCGCTTCTCCTTCCATTGCGTAACCTGCACCCTAGTAGAGCAAAACGCGGTTTGTAATCTCCGCCGAATATTCGAAAATTTCCATCAAATTCCAACCTCGTTATCGAACTGGGCGGAAAAAATCGTTCGTAGTTGATTTTATATTAATTCTGTAAATTTATACGAACGTAAAGTGTGTTTGAAATTGGAGAAAAATAATGTTTACTTCAAATAAACTGGATTCCCGATCATAAGAAAGAAAAATTAATCTGTCTACACTGGCAATTTTCTTCATCATTTTGACAAGAATGTAAATAAAAAAAAAAATAATAATTCGGGGATGAGAAAGTTGCATTTGTGGGGAAAATTTCATTTGTTACAGTAGCTAGAAAAATTGAATAAAACAGGTATTGTTAAAAAAACTGTTTGAATATTGTTGGAATTCGTCGATCCTTTTTTGGTTATTGCAACGCAAAATCAGTTTCTGGGGATTACTCTACTTTATTAGTTAAACAAAGCTTTAACGTCAATTCATCGCTGCACAAGCGTTAAATTTTCGCAACAGTTGCAAGAAAATATAGCAAGAGTGATCGTAATGAGAGAGAATAGCAACGGATACCAGATTTTCCGGTAACGGCTAGAAAACTAATTTTCATTTTCTACCTAGAAGTATATTTTCCGATTGTGATAAAAAATGAAAATAGTTAGGGACCGAGCGGTAACCGGAACTAAAAATGTCTCTCAGTGTGTAAAAACGAATTGTGAGAAATTGGACAATTTTCTCTTCCAATTCCGGTACCTAACAGTCGGGCAAAAATCTATTGAATATCATTATCCCATTGTTGAAAATGGAACGATTTTTTTCATTTGGAATTAAAATAAATTACCGTACAAGTGCCGTTATACAAAATTTATGCATAGCCCGGTTTGCGAGGAAGTCGCCATGACACATGCGCGTTATTCGGTGTAACGAGCTTTGTGCTTCGCCTCTTCACCCGATTGCGAAGAGGATCGTTGCAACCGATGATATTCCCCCGGTTTTTCACTCCCCGGCCGATCGACCAACGAACGATACTCACGAATTCGGGTCACTAAATAATTCACCTTGTATCGACAGGCCGTCGCTATCGTTTCCTATGCACGCGTCTAGATTCGATGTTTTGTATACGTGCACGTTGTTATACCATTTGCGAATGGTTAATTAATCGCTCAACGAACGCGCAAAACCGAACAGAGAAACTCTCCTTACTCTATTTCTCTATTCGTTTTTCGTTCACGACGAATAGTCGGAGAGTCGAGTTGATCAATGTATACTAATGGAAAATAAAATTCACTGTTACCAAAATCTTGCTCCGTTGGCGTGTGAATTATTTTTTAATTACTTCTTTCTCACCACCTGTCAAATTTTCATTTTTTTTTGTTTTTTTTTTTATATAATTACGTACGTTCTTTCGAACTCGTTTCGATAAGCTAATGCGCGGGAAATTTGACGGTACGTGTGCCAAAGTACAGATAATGGCGATGATTTTGTACAAAAATCGTGGATTGTATTTTTCTTGATCAAGGCAAGAAAATAAATCGAGATACAAAAAATGTATTCTTCTTATACACGGGCAAATTTCACTGATGATTTTCGGAATTTGTATTTCAATTAATTTTGAATAAATATTCGCGTGGTAAAAAAAAAAAAAATCAAAAACGAGAATAAATATAAAAATAGCACTGAAACATTTTCATCCATTTTTCCGTAACTCGCATAATATTTGAAAAACAACTGATTATTTGAATAAACGTGGTTCGGGGCAACGAAATTTAACGCACGAATTAAAAATTGTTACAGCGAAATCTAAGTACAGTTCGCACACTTCTCAATTTCAAGTCTTTCAAATCCGTTCGATAATCAAGATCTATCGACATATCCACGATTCAAAGAAACAGCGAATTCAACGTAATTCAGCAAGTTTTCCTTGTTCGAAAAGCTTGGTGTTAAAATCCAGTGAAAATGTTTCGTCGTTATTTTCAAATATAACAAGTATAAACTACAAGCTTTTAAAAAATACAAGCTCTCTTCAGAAGCTTCCAAATTATAAGATCAAACCTCGATTTATATAAATATTCGAAAGGGTTGTGTATATAAGTAAATTAAAAAAGATTTTTCACTGAAATTTTAGAAATGTTCACACGCAGGTTACTTTAAAAAATCGATTGCAGTAAAAAATATCTTTCAATAACAAGACATCACGATTATTCGATAATTACCGTACGACGCGTTAAAAAAACTTCGCGATCAAAACGTCGTTTCCTGTTTCGAAATTGTTTCTTTTAATTCTCTGAACCGTAAAAACGAAACATTTTAAAATTCGGAAATCAACTTCCAAAACTTTTGCAAAACATTTACCGCGATCTGCGATAAAAATATTGTTTCAAACCGTCACGATCGCGATTATTCGATGATCAATATTAACACCGATAAAAGAAAATTTCGCGACATCGATAATTTTCCGAAGTTGGCACATAAAAATATCAAAGTGCACAACAATTTCCATTCTATTCGCAAATTGTTCGCGAACATATCGTACTCATGTTTCGCAATTCTTCTTTCACTTCCGAACCGTCGAAGGGAGGAGGAGATTTCCTAATTTTTTTTTTGTTTTTCTTTTTATGGTTTTTTTCTTTGTCTCTCCTTCTTCGCTTCTTTCGAATATTATCGCCTCTGGCCTAGAGCGAGGGGGTTGGGGGGTTGGGGGTGGGTGGCGCAGTGGCAGTGACGTGCATAGGCGAACGCGGGCGGCGCGTATTGATCGCGGGGCGAACGCAGTCACCAGAATTAGACCCAGCCAGGCAGGCAGGCAGGCAGGCAGGCAGCCACAGCCAACCGTTTCTGCCGCCTCATACCTGCCTCGTGCCTCGTGCCTCGTGCCGCGGCAATCCGCCCCCGGCCCCCCGAGTCGAGTCGCCTAGCCGTGAGGAGAAATCGCGAACGAGAGAGAGAGAGAGAGAGAAACGAGAGAGGGAAGAGAGGAGAGAGAGGAGAGAGAGGAGAGAGTTCCCCCTTCCAGCCTGCAGCCAACCCCCGATTGAAAGCGCATCACGCTTTTTTTTTTTTTTTTTTACAGAGAAGGGAGAGGACGGAGAAACTTGTTTATTTTTTATTTTGTTAATTTATTTATTTTTTTGTTTTTCTCAAAATTTACAGCGGCGTCGCGCGGTGCGGTTTTAATTTTTGAGGGACGCGAGACTTGATTTTGGTTTTTTTTTTTTTTTTTTTTCAAAACTTTTGGAAGGAAAATCACGCGATGCGGTGAAGTTTTTTGTTTCTTTTTGTTTTTTTTGAAATTTTTGAACAATTTAACGTGTAGTTTTGTTTTTTTAGAAATAAGGAATTCGATCGTTTTGCCTGAATTTTAGAAGGGATGACTCGATGTGGCGAATTTTTGTTCAATGTTTTTTTCTTTTTTTTTTTTTTTTTCGAACAATTTTGAAATGGTTTTTGCACGAGGACGAAAGAATCGATGAATACCCATTTGCGGATTGTTTATGTAATATTGCAGGTGTGATATATCGACGAGTTGGATAGTTAGATATTCGCAAGATTTGACGATTTTTGGAAAATTTTTGAAACTACCTACCCGGAAAATTACGCACGATGGCGGAAAATTTAACGATATCAGCATGCGGAGAAAATCAGTTGCTTCTGGATTTGATTAATTCGGTGTGAATTTTAAAGAAGCTATTGATTGATCGGAAAATGGGTAAAATCGAAGTATAGAGATTTAAAGGTTTTAAGCTTCTGTAGCACATTTGGTGGTAAAATTGCAGCTGCGATGTCCGAAAAAGTCGTAAGAAATGATCGGATGTGCGAATTCTCGTTTCGCGTTGTTTTATCGTTTGTACTTTGTTTCTCTTTTCATACTGACTTATTCGAGGATTAAAAGAAAAAGCAATGACAAGTTAGGGAAAAGCATTTTCAGAATTTCAGAAAACTTATCTTCGAAACAAATTAGCGCAATTATAACAAGCGTTTTCAAAAGTTGCACCATAAGTTGCAAGATACACGCGTAACAGGAAAAATGTTATTCTCCAACTCGCTCTAAAAATCTAAGATTGTACGAATAAACTTTACATCGAACGAAAAAATCACACGTGGAATTCGAAAAAATTAATTATTAAAAAATTTCAGTGAGTCATTAAATTCGCAATCATCAACAATTCGACAAGAAAGTAAATATTCAAATTATAAAACCGAAAAATCAGTTTTCTTATGTTACTAAATTACAAACCGGATTGGCGAGAAAATGTTGATAAAAATTAGAATAATGATGTGCAAAAAAAAAAATTTTTTTTTAAATTATGAAATTACTTACGCACGTACATTTTAGTAAGCACGTATAAAATCTTCGCGTATAGATAAGTTATTAGTTTTACATGGATCGGAAGATTTGCATGTACAAAAGTTTGTTGCGTATATATAATTGTTAAAAATATATGTATACGCGCAGGTTATTTTCGTATAAACCGAAGAGACTACTGGTTGGGTATATTTTTAAACGTTGCAAATGTATCCCACGATTGTTTGGCTCAGGCATCAGCAACGGCAACGGCAGCGGTTTTCCTGGGCAAAGCGGAAAGTTGAGACATTCGAGATGTGAGATAACTTCGCCATCTCGCTTCCTAATCGCGCAACAAGTGATCGCAAACGTCTCACACCGACCGCCGCTTTCCTCCTCCTTAAAACCAACCTCGCGTATATTTATGTAATATAATATATACATACATAAAATTATATATACTGTATATATATACCGGGACACTATCTTGGAACTTGAAAATGAACCGCGCATGCGCCAAATAATTAAATCTCATTGGTCGGCGAAATCTTCACGCGGCGATATTCTTGTCCGCGACGCAGGCGGGCCAACCTACGCAAAATGTCTACGTTTGAATTTTCAAAGAGCACAAGCGTTGAGAATTCCGACCGTTCTTCGAAGAATCAACCTTCCGACCCGACGACGAATGCTTTCCAAACCTTTCCGAGTCGCTGCCTAAATTATTCGAGATTCTAACCTCGAAAATTCGTATAGAACACATCGCCGGCAGAAACAGTTCGACGGCTGAAAACTCGGGTTGGCCAGCCTGCGAGAACAGCCGATAAAGAAACTCGCGCATGCGCGGATCATTTTCAAGTTTCAAGATATTGTCCCGGTATATTATATACTATTATATACTAGAGACCGAAAAATAGTTTATTTTTTCTTTTTGCGACTTATATAAATTGAAAACAAAGAAAAAAGAAGTTCCGTATCCACTTAAACTTGAGGGAACATTTTTTTTACTACGCTGGATGTCTTTTTTCTTGACATCACCTAGTGACTCGGAAAGTAGGAGCAGAAAAATGAAAAAAAAAGTCAAACTAACACACCCTTATTTATATATATATATATATATATATATATATATATATATCCATATTGTTCATTAATAGTCGGACTAATTTTGTTGATTAAAAAAAAAAAAAAAAATACTCTCTTCGATTGTGAAAATTTCCCAGGAGGATTATATCGAAGCTTACGTTTGAATCGAATCGATTATTTCGCTGTCTTCGTTCCTCAGATAATTGAGCTTAACAATTTGTTGGCACGGAAATCTTTTTTTTTTTTTTTTTTATTCAAACCACGTCACCGAACGAATTTGAAATAATCGTAGATCGCTGATTATTCAAAGAGAGAGAGAGAGAAAACAAAACACAGGTAACGAATATAGTCATAAAATTAGACAAAATATGACAAAGTATCACGAGAACGAATCTAATCGCCTTGAACTATATCGATTGGCTTAGATTTTTGTTCATATATTATTTATATTTTTTCTCACATCTTCTATTTCATCTTTTTAAACGGTCGAAGGCTGATTCGCGGGTTTTCATCTCAACTAGTTAAGGCACAGGCGTGTAAGTTTCTATGCACGTTTGCCGCGTCCCTATCCCCCCCCCTAAAAAAAAGAGGAATTTGGAACGGAGCGCATCTTAGGAATAGACAGGGAGGATAAGCGTGCTCAAGGTATTTGTTAGTGTCTGTGTAAAAATGCGAGGCTGTTAAACTACAAATAACACTTATACACACATCGCGTCATATGGTTTTGGCCGTTAGGCCTAGAGAAGGCTCGCCAGAGCCATGACCTAGTTTTACAAAAACTCGCACTGTCGTCGTCAGCTTGCGTTTAACTAACGCCCGTGCTTATGAAGATATATTCGTATACATGTGTACGTGCATAAAATGTATGACGCGTACGAAACTCGTCGAGGCATGCGTATGATGGATATTGGAACGAGAATGAGCGGAGATAAAGTAGCAGAGAAGAAAGGAAACGTCGAAGGATACACGATTACGGTGATAGTTTGATCGGTCGATCGTCACCTACGCAGCAGCCTCGATATTTCATATAGACGAAATTGGAGAAGAGATTGAGAAAATCGGTAATTTAGTTGTAAGGAGAAAGGATTGTCGACGTAACAATTCATTTGGGCGAATGCGTCAATTTTTTATTTTTTCAACCTCCATCTTTGACAAATTCTATCGTCGATCAAATATTTCGTACAAAAAAAAGTGTGAGAAGAAACGCGAGAAGGAAAGAGAGAGAGAGAGAGAGAGAGAGAGAGAGAATAAGATGAAAGAAAAAATATGGGATAGAGTAAAGATGCGTAGAGACAAATTCGTGCTGACAAAATAGTTTGAGTTGATTACAGTAATCGTTATATGATACTGGAAACATCAAAAGTAAGGATTGAAATTTGAGAATCAAGAGTCGAATCATCGCGCGAAATGAGATCAATGACAAATTATTTACAACACGCGATTTATAGAAATAGAATTTTAATGTAACGTCGGGACATTAATTTACAATATGCATGTGCATAATATATAAATAAAGAAAAACAAGAAAAAAACACATATCACCGAGTTGGAAAAGAAGTCAAGGGTAAATATCGACCTACCTGTTAGGCGGATAGAAATACACGCATTAATATATTGTAACGTTTCGAGACGTTGCAAAATAAATATCGATTCGTGGGCTTATTTAGTGAGTCAAATTAAAGGCGCAGATAAAATGTTATCGAAAAGCTTTAATAGCAGAGAACGTGTTTCTAGTTTAAAGTCTGAAACAAGTTGGTTGACGCAGCAACCTTATTATCTATGATGACTATTAGATCAGTAAAAGGGGGGTGAGACGGGTGATTTCACCCTTTGTAACAATATATAATATATGTATATATATATATATATATATATATATATAGATGCACGTATGTATAAAACGAATGGAAAAAAAAATAAAAAATCAAATTTAAACCGTCCAAAGTTGAGTTAATATTGCCTGTATCGCCGTAAATTTTTCAGGTATCTCTCTAATTCGCCGAGGGGGGGTGAGAGGAGGAGGAGGAGGAGGAGGAGAGGAGGGGAGGGGGTGTAAAATAGGCAAGCAGCAGCAGCAACCTTCGATCGGATCATTCGAATAAATAAAACCCTGACGATATAAATAGGTATACATGCAGTGTATACGCAAACGCACGCAGAGAGAGAGAGAGAGAGAGAGAGAGAGAGAGAGAGAGAGAGAGAGAGAAACACGAACGTAAGACGCAAAATTCTTTGGCAAACTTGTGCGTGAGACGACTGACTTTCGATATTATAAGTATACGTATAAATATTACCCGGCAAAAACGATTATCGTCATTTCCATCAGCCGCTAGGAAACACGTGCGTTGCGTGCATGTAAAAAAAAAAATAGTTGCGCGGAGTTTGGGTGGAAAAAAAAGAAAAAAAAAAAAAAATCGAAAGAAATTTTTGAGTCGAGAAGTCGGAAAATTGATATTATAAGTTCTGCGTTTGGTGATGAAAAAAAAATTTATTTCGGTACTAACTTGTTGGAAGATTTACTCCCTTGAGAGAAATTTTTTTTATTTTTTTATTTATTTATTTATTTTTTTTTTATTTTCTTCCAAGTACAGAAACGAATTTAGATCGAAATTTTGACACTTTACACGCAAGGTTGATTATTTAATATGGTTCGTGTTGGAAATTTTTTATTTTTTCTTTTCCACACTCAAGTAAATCGAAAATAATTTCTTTTCTTAGCTTGACGACTTTTTATCGAGTTATACATTCGGCTCAAGCACCTTTTTTTCGTGCTAAAATCCTTTGGTTTGTTCAATTTCAATCGCTAATAATAAAGCTCGTTGCATTCGCGAAGATCATATTCTCTATACGGATCAACCGATTATATGGATTTTTTTTCTATCATGAATGTATTTTTGAATAAAAAAAAATCTGCTTCTTCTAAATTGCCTGATTTTCATCCTAATAACACCGGTCAACACGAATTTCGAACACGGATTCTAGACGTCAAATTTTCGTTTCTTCCACGTAACTGATGAGAAAAGAAATTTTTTTCTTTCGTTATAAGTAGCGACCGAAGATTTTTGTTATTATTCGATGTATAGAATCAAAATTTATTCATTTTGTGAGAAAAAAAAATTATTTTATGTGTAATTTAAGTTCGTGTTCATTTTTCAGCTTCGAGATTCGTTCAATGATTGGATAGCGAGGCGTAACTTCGTTTTTCCAAAAAAAAAAAAAAAAAAAAACAAAAAAGAAAAAACAAGAAAAAAAACGCCCAATCGCAAGTCCCCACAAAATTTTCCTACAAACTGAATAACTTACACGCGTTCTGGAATTCGTGTTGAGGCAAGAAAAAATAAAAAATATTAAAGTAACGATATCAAGAAACTCAGCGGAGTCTGAGTCTCTGAAACTAATTTTCATTTTCCACCTAGAAGTATATTTTGTCGATCGTGGTAAAAAAATGAAAATAGTTTAAGGACCGAGCGGTAGGCGGAAATAAAAATTTCTCTCGGTGTGAGAACTGGATTTTCTCGTTCGTACTCGACGAGACGGCCGAGAGATCCGGACAAAACTACGTCCGCGTCCCTCTTTGGGGCACTTGGCCGAGAATAAAGGGTTGACGGCTATTGCAGGTGCAGTCCGAAAAAAGTCGGAGATCTAGGCTGTGCACCAGGTGTCCTCCCCCCTCGTTCTCGTGTACCCTCCTTTAATACGACGATCCAGGTGCGGTTCGAGTCTCGGACTATTTGATAAGAAGTTTAGTGTGGGAGTGGGGGGGGGTAAAAAATTAGAACGGCTGTTTGACGGAAGGAACAAAATTTCAGATCTTAAAAGACGCGAAAATCTAATTCGGACAACAATGAAAGATTGATGACGGATGAATTTCCGGTAGAAAAAAAAAAAAAAAGAAACTGCCACAACGCGTCTTATTTTTTTTTTTTTTAAATTGTGAAAAACCAAGGTACATTTTATCTCTTCTCACATAAATTATTCAATTATTCACTAATTATATAATCCATTCGTCGTCAGGTTAGATCTTTACATTACACGATATACATGCGCTAAAGAATTTCTATCAGACTCTAATTTCTCTTCACCTATTGCCCCTAATTACCCGATCTACAGACGTGTATAAACCGAACCTAGTCGTCGTTATTACAATTAGTCGATTTGTAAACGTCGCGAGCATGATGGCAAAAAATTAAAACGTGCAATGCTGTCATCGTTTAAAACGGAGATGGATAAAGGTGGATGAAGAAATGAAAAGAGAAAGATCGAGAGAGAGAGAGAGAGAGAGACAGAGAGAAGCGTAAGAGAGATCATTTCGAATCCTTTGACGAAGAAACGTCGCGCATTAGTATAAATTATTATTATTATGTGTAGGCATAAGTTTAATGTCATCGTATATATATGTATTGTATATACAAAAGCTGGAGTTGATTTCTTATTGGTAATTTTTTTTCTACACTTCTCTTCTCAATTTCAATTCGTTTTTTCCCCCTACCTCTCCTCCTTTCCTTATTCCTCCCTCACAGAATTATCCTACACTGAGCGAAATTTTTATTTCCGGTTACCATTCGGTCCTTTAAATATTTTCATTTTTCATCACAATCGAAAAATATTATTCTAGGTATGAAAATGAAAATTAGTTTTCTATCCGTTACCGGAAAGTCTGGTATCCGTTGCTATTCTTACTCATCACGATCGCTGTTACTAGATTTTCTTGCAATTGTCGCGGAAACTTAACGCCTGTGCAAGAATAAATTGACGTTAAAGCCTTGTTTAGCTAAAAACGTAGAGTAAACCTCGGAAACTGATTTTCCGTTGCGATAAACAAAAAAAGGATCGACGATAGCGCAAAATTGTTAGGCGTGCCTCGTTTTTCGGAATTCCAACAATATTCGAAGAATTTTTTTAACGATACTTGTTTTACTGAATTTTTCCAATTCTTATAAAAAATGAAATTTTTCCCAGTGTATTATCCGTATATCTATTCTCTCCTGCAATACGTGTATACATACATGTACGTATATGTAATACACATGTATCGTCGTACCGTTAGACGACTCGTTCCGCGTCAATCACTGTCTCTCCAAACGAATTTGTTTTTGTTTTTTTTTTGTTTTTTCATTCTTTCTTTATTTTTTTATAAACTTCTCAAAAAGACAAATGGATCTCTGCCTAGCAGCGACTGTGGGTAAGTAAAATGTGTGTTATATCGGTTGGTCATACCGCGATATTAGAGCGTTAGACGAGGATTTGGCTGATGTGACTGATCGCCGTTTATTGTAACATACGTCGCAAAGTTCTAAATTATCTTGTACCTACGCAGGCAGGGAGAACCGTAGGGAGGTTTTCTTTTATTTTATTTTTTTTTTTTTCCTCCGTTTTTTTCTTTTCAGAAACGCGAAGAATTTCGATCGCGAAAAATTCAATGACGATAAACGAGGCGAGCGTTTGCAAAATAAATAAATAAATAAATAAGAACATAAAATATATACAAAAAAAAAAAAAAATAAATAAATAAAATCTGTAACAGCGGATAATTAATTTTATCGTTTTGCAAACGAATGTAACACACGTTCGGGAATTCGGTCTTGTTTAATATCGCTCACCCTGTGCGAATATACCTAGTAATATAAATGCAGCGGGTTAACGGAGGCGGAATAATCGCCGAAGAGAATCGATCATCTTCCTCGGGTGTATACAGTACGCATAAGGAAATCGGAGAGGCTAATTTCACGGTTATGGTAGCCTGAAAGAGAATGACCGAGTCAGCGGTCCCCGAGAAGAAAGATTTTGCAATATCGTTTGATCCCCCGTTCGCGAATTTATTTCTCTCGATTCTCCTCAACCATTTTGTAGCCAGGAATTTCACCGGCCGTATCGCGAATCTTCTTATTTTTCACTCTTTTTGTTTGTCGTTGCTTTTATTTCTCTTTCGTCAAACGTTTCCATAAAAGAGAGAGAGAGAGAGAGAGAGAGAGAGAGAGAGAGAGAGAGAGAGAGAGAGAAAGAGGAGAACAAAAAATTTCTCCGTTTTGAAAAAACGTGAAAACAAACGTTCGCTGTACGTTTAAATTCGTATAAGAAAGGTTTGACAAATTTTTTTTCCAAAAAACAAACGAGCAAACAGGAATTGCGTAGAAAAAAAAAACAAAAAAACAAAAATAAAAAACAATAAATATCTTTGTCGAAGAGAGAGAGAGAGAGAGAGAAAGATAGGGAAAGAAGAATAAAAAAAAACATACATATGATTATTCTTCGGTTTGAAAAATCGTAGAACAAAATTTTCACCGACGTTTGAAAATCGTGGCGAAATTGCCCGGAAAAAAAGAAAACAAAAACGATAAAAAAAAAAGGGGGGCGGGGGGGGGGGGGGCGGAAGGAACACATTTCTGTCGGAAGACGGATGAAAAAAAAAAAAAAAAAATCTACCGTAAAAAACTACCGAAAGAACAAGGAAAAGGCAGAAAAGTGTAAAAATTCGCTAGGAAAGAAGCCTGTATATATATATAATTATATATATATACATGTCATTTCATTATTTTATATATATTATTATTATATATATATACATATATATATATATAATGCATCCAAGTCGTATCTGATTTCATATGCATGTGGAGGCATGAGGCATTGATATATAAAGCATCGTGCGATTGTCTTGTCAGAGAACGGTATATATGTATATATGTATGTGTGTGTGTATTATAATACGCGTACCTACGCTGCATATGACGCGCGAGATCCTTTTCACGGGTACGAAGAGCTCGGTATAAGGAACGGGGTTACACATCTCGTACAGAGCGGGGGTGCTGCAGGTGGGAGGAAAGACTCGAGAGGAGAGGAGAGGAGAGGAGAGACAGGGCCCGGGGGGAGCGAGATTCTTAGATTCAAGATCGTGTGAACCTGGGGCCCGAAAGTTCAGAGAAAGTCTGCAGGCACGCACGCTATGTGCCTGGCATTATATGCACATACCTTATATATATATATACATATATATACTCCGCTTATTAACGCGCAACGGTGTATTTACGTGTATATTATAGCGTATCGATTTACAGCGAGGTATGCAGAAGGTGCGTGAAATCACAATTTTACTCTTTCACTATTTCAAACTTACCCGTTTCTGTGGTGGTTTTCAGAGATGATAGGAAAATTGGATAGATTTTGTCACGTGCGTTTTCACGAAATGATAGTATGGATTCAAAGTATCTTTATTCGAGTAAAGAGACACTTTTTGTGCGATTTTGAAACGTTTTGGACGTGTTTCAGAAATCGAGTGTTTTTCTGTTTTTTTTTTTTTTTTTTTTTTTTTTTTTTTTTTTTTTTTTTTTTTTTTTTGAAAATACGATTATGGTAAAAAAGGAAAATATTTAAGAACCGAGCGGTGACCGGAACTAAAAATTTCTCTCGGTGCCGATTCGAAGATGAAACATTTTTACTCCGATTTGTAAAATATCTGGAAGAAAAAAAGAGAGAAAAAAAAAAAGGAAAAAGCGACAATAAATTCTTCTTTGTTCGTCTTCGTCGCATTCTTTCTTCCTTTTGTTACACGCCGGGCTCTCGAGGGCAATATTACGTGTTGCAACAGCGTTCGGCCCCGATGGCCGCCCCCACTTTTATTTTATATAGTTAGAACGCAAGACGCAAGGAAACGTAACGAAATAACCGCGTCAATTCGTGCCGTGATGCAGGGACGTCGTTAGAAAGCAGCAGCAGCAGCAGCAGATTGAACGCGAACTTGGCCTAAATTACCATCGATATATTCTATGGCTGACAACACGAACGCAAAGAAAAGAAAAAAAAAAAATAAAAATAAATAAAAAACAACGTACTTGCCTGTGAAAATATAATTACGATACTCGGTAGAAAAGCAAGATTAATTAACAAATTTAACGACGAAACCGAGAAGCATTTTACGAACGACCTTGATAATTAGCCAAAGATTAATTTTCGACGCTTGCGAAAATTGATTGTTTGAAAAACGTCGATATTCTCGTTTCATTTTCTTTGGTCACAGAAATTTTCTCATTTTTTTTTTTTTTTTTCTTGTTTTCTTTTATCCCAGTTACGGTTAATCTCATTAGGAGTTGAAATTCTGCAAGGAAGTAAAAATAAAAAATTTTCACCGATGCAGAAAGAGTTTAAATTCAGGAATTGTATAATCGAGTAGCTCTTGCGTCGATGTTTTTTTTTTTTTTTTCCTCTTCTCCTTCTTTTACTTCAAACGTTTTCACGTGATCGAAACGAATGGTCAAATTTTGTTTTCTACAATCAACCGACAATCAAGTTACCGCTAATCGATTCGTTCGTCATGAATTTTTGCTCTTCGCGCGAAAAGATTTTTCATCAAATTCAGGACAATACTTTCGTAACGGGAACAAGTTTTCTCTCAACCGAGTATTTTTCACGGTTTGCGATGTATTCGCGTACCAAGGCTAATATTGTTTCGCGAGGAGATTTTTGGATTCTTTGCTTTTTTTTGAAGAATGGAAAAAAAAACAAAAAAAAAAAAAAAGGAAAACAAGGTAACGTAGAGCCGTTTTTTCCTTCTACTCTTTAATTATTATTTATCAATTACGTGCCGAATCGAAACTTTCGCGACGTAAGATCAACGCTTATTCCCGACGAGTCTTTTTTTATTTATCGTTTTTTGTTTTTTTTTTTTTTTGTTTCACCTTCTCTTCTTCTCGTTCCCAACAGTCTCCATGAGAAACTACTCCTTCTCCGTGAATGGTTTTTTGTGCAAGTGTACGCGTATCCCGGTATATAAAGAACCGAAGAGAAATAAAGACGGAGACAGAGGGAGGTGGGGGGGGGGGGGGGGGGGTGGATAGATAAAGAAAGAATAATAAGAATAAGCACGAGAAGAAGAAGAAGAAGAAGAAGAAGAAGAAGAAGAAGTGGCAGCAGATCAGGAGTTGCAACACCGGACAGACTCCACGTGCAACTGCCGACGGTGATGCAACTCGCGTTGCATTTTGTAACCGAACGGATGGGAAAAAAAGAAAAAAAAAAAAAAACTGTACATGTATAGTTGTAAAAAGTTACGCGCGCGCACACGCGCAGAGGCATATATATACATATATATATATATATATATATAGTTATATATAGTTATAGACGTCGGCATAACAACGAACATGTGGAATCTAACGCCGCGATCCGATGCCCTCGACTCTGTTTCGTGTGTATCAAGTCGGGCGCGTTTCGGTGCCGAAAATGCGTCGGATTTTTTTTTTTTTTTATTCCCCTACCGGTTGGTTCGATGAAACGTTGTTTCCTTTTTTTTTTTTTTTTTTCTTCTTCACAGCTCGCAAGAAGAATTATATTTTTATATTTATTTTCCGAGCGTAGAACATTTATCGCTTTCGAATTCCACTTGACGAATTTTGCGAATTTTCTTTTTTTTTTTCTTCTTCCTCTTTCTTCGAGTCGGACTTTCGTTTTTCGTTTGCTTGTTTATTTTTTTTTTGTTTTATCGACACGATATTAGAATCAAAATTCTGTGTTCCGTATAATATCTGTAATGTTCGGATTTTCGAAGATGGCGTAAATACGCGGGGGGAGGGGGAAGAAGAAAAAAAAAAAAAAAAAAACCGGGACCGATTTGAAACGCGAATAAAATCCAAACGCTTCAGCCGATTTGTTATTATTACTATTATTTTTTTTTTTTTTTTCACAAAAATGGAAGAACGAATCTTTTATTTCACGTTTGAAAATCTAGAAAATTATTAATCGTTGTTGAGATAAAAGCTCTCGAACAAGCGCAGGTTTTTAACAAGTCGATGGGAGATTGAAATTTCGTTTCGTCTACGTTTTGGAAAATCGGTCAAGGCGTTCGGATTTTATTCACGTTTTCAAATCGGTCCCGTTTTTTGACCCACCCTGTATAATGTATAAGTATTGCAGGTACGATAATACTATCACTTTGGTAGGAAAAACTGGGATAAACTGGTTTACCACACTTATAACTAAGCGCAGCCACACCGTTTTTTTTTTTTTTTTTGTTTACTTGTACTTTATGCGCAAAATCATACGATAGTTTCCCGGAAGTTCGGTTTGGTGAAACAATAACAGATACGCTTGGAAATTTACACTCGCAGAACGTAGGTTTCCTGGACTGTTATCACGGATTGAGAGGAAAAAATTTTCCTGAGAGAATTATTAAGTTATCGCGATAATCATTTTCGGACTGTTTTTTTTTTCTTCGAAACCTGTGACACCGAAATGAAACTTTTCCAAGTTTCCAAACAAAGCGTCAGGACTTGCTTGAGCTTTTATCTGGTTGAACAAGGTTTTTTTTTTTTTTTTTCAAAGACTCCATCAAGTTTGGTTCTTCGATTGAAAGACGTTGAAAAATTATGAATTTTACTAAAAATTCGTTACGAACGTTTTTTTCGATCGGTTATATATTATATAACTAGAGTACGAAATGGTCCGGAGACTTGGTGGGAAAAGAAGAAAAAAAAAAAAAAATTCGTAACGGATCTCAGAAATTGAGACGAAAATATCGAGCTTTTCTTCAGACCTACAAACACCGAATATTCAAGAGTTATAATGACGGATTGATGGCAAAAACGTTTTTTTTTTTTTTTACTTGCCGCAGAACTCACAAACGAAATTTACTAAAGATTTCGACGAAAGCTCGGAATTTCAAACTTCAGTATCGAGCCACGTCTGGAGTTTTTTTTTTTTTTTTTTTTCTTTTGTTAAAGTCCTCAAGACCTTCTGCTTTGACATTAAAGCTCGTTGAAAAGTGAAATTCGTCACAAATACGAGCTTTTTCAATATTTCAAATGAACATGTTTGTAGAACGCTCAATTTTCGAGACTTCAAATAAAGCGGAAAATTTCAACTGGATTGAAGAAAAAGAAACAAGAAGATTATTCTAAATCTCCGTTAATTCTCACCTCATCTTGATCTCTCACAACCTGTTTAAAAAAAAAAAAAAACAAAAAGAAAAACTCCTCGTTTTCTAGATTTTCAACCAACGATGAATATTCAGAACACGAAAATCGAAAAACTTTATAAAATTGTCTTAAAAATAGTGAAAAATAGTAACTGAACATTTTATCCACCCGTTATAACGACAAAAAATTTCGTCAAAGCAAGGTCGTCTAAGCTTTAGAATATAATAGTCATAATCCGGTAAGTTTTAATCGACTAACTGAGGGCGCCAGAATTATCAATGATAATTATTACGGTAACCGATAAGATGCCTCGATTCGGAGTATCGTGCAGGCTGCAAGTTAAATTCAAGATACATACAATGTATGCCACTATCAACGTAAAAGATTACACTCAAGACTACGATATGTATATATATATATATATATATATATATTCACAAATGTTCTTATCAGCGCAAATATTACTTATATGTATATAAATCAAAATCAACTTGGCGCGATTTTCCACATAACGTAAAACGCTCATCTTTTCACAGAATATTTTTCTTTCACCATCGACAAACTTGCCGTGGTGAAAAAATTTGCAAATTATTACTTTCCGTACTAATTTTTGCGCATCAAAATAACATCTTCCGTCCGAAATGCCGAACCAACGACACCTTAGCAGGCACAGGTCGTCAAATTTTGAATAAATCGAATTTTTCACGTGTTTTCACTTGAGGAAAATAGAAAGGTGCGATTTGCAGCCTCTTGATATCAATATTAATATCTCAAATTTTCAAAAGACGTATTCTCTTACCTAAATGAAACTTTTCAGCACGTTTCCAAGGAAAAGAAAAACAGATAAAAAGAAAAATTTCTTATTTCCAAACGTATATATTAGACTGGGGCAAAAAAAAACCAAGATTTTTTTTCTTTTAATGGTACTGTAAAAACTTTGTTCATGACGACAAATAAAAATTATCCTGACAGTTTGAGCCCTTAATATTAATAGTAAGGGGTGTATCGTTACAGCTATTGATTTTTTAACAGTTACCGCATTTTTTTACCCAAAATCCGTCAATTATGAATCTGAAAAATTTTATCAATCCATATTTTTGAAGGAAATTAAATTTCCTACAAAAAAGCTCTCTTACTAAATTGACGTAGATCGAGCCGTTTCCTTGTAATCGTGCCTTAAACGTTGATTTGTTCTTTCAAATTATTGTTTGAATTTTTGATTTTTGTAATTACCGGAAAAATCAATATTTTCATTTTCATAGATCAAACCATTATTTTTGTGGGAAATTTGATGCTCTACAAAAAAGGTCTCTTAACATTTTTCATGAAATTCACTCCTTTAAGAGTTACTCGACATTGAAATTGTATTCAAAAGTAATTTCAATATATATATATAATAGGCGAGTGAAAATTCGCCCGCGTGTGATAATGAGACGGAAAGCGAGAGTGAGAGAGTGAGAGAGAGAGAGAGAGGTATAAAGTACGAAACGCAGTTTGACACGTGTGTGCAATGTTTTAAAATATGTGTGTCGCAAAAATTCGATCGAGCAACTTTAACACGGCATATACGCAAGTCAAGAGTACGCTGCGAAATATTTTATCAACAGACTTTTGACAGCGTGCTACATAATCGCGTGTATTGCAAACGCGCCTTATATACGCACGCACACACGCGCGCGTTTAATGTAAACACATATTACGCACACATACGAGTTTTACACAACGTGTAAGCGATACTACGTTGCGATACAGAATGCGCGAGAGTAAAAAAAGGAAACAAGAGAATGAATAAGAAAAAGAATAAAACATTTTACGCGTATCCGCGATTACGTCGCTCATCGTGTATTTCGTGTAAATAGATAGGTAGATATAAACGTATGCGTATCGCGATTGTTCGCGTATGGGTGATGTAGAATTTTTATTACTTTTCTTTTATTTTCGTCTGTTCTTTTTTCTCTCGACAGGGAAACTCGTAAACATCGTTTAATTATCTGTAATAAGTAGCCGGTTGATTTCGTAATTTTTTTTTTTTTTTTTTTTTTCCCCCCGTGAAATCCGACTCACTATCAACATCTGTAATTGCAAACATTCGCACGATTACCCGGAATTCGGTATGAAATATTACGTGATCTGTAATGATAACAGCGATGAAAAAAATAACGTTGCTTGAACTCGGTTAAACCTTCTTCGACGATTCGGGTTTCCTCCCCCCGCCGGTAAGAATTACAGCTAATTGATTCGAACGTGCGAGATGACGACGAGGAGAAAAACGAGATAAAAAAAAAAAATAATAAGAAAAAAAGAAAAAGGAACAAGGAAATATTCTTAAAATCGTAATGAGAATCGTTTCGTTCTTTGCCGCTCATAAAACGCGCGCGAAAATCAGAATTTCGATAAACGTTATACACGTCCGTGCACGAATACATACATACGTGCATACATACATACATACACACATACATACATATATGCACCCGGATAGATACACGTGTAAAATATAACGTGAGGCGGCAATGACACATCGGAATGATAAGCTACACGTATAACAACACCGTATACACGTAAACATACGTTCACCACACGTCTACACTACTGCAGATATGGTAGATATGTCGGAAAAAAAATTTTTTCCGCACGCAACCGTAATATGATACAGATACACATGTGTTTGTACGATCTAATATAATCGTTATACATATATTATACAAGGATATCGCCGCCACTGCCGTGTCAAGAATCCCGAACCTTACCGAACTTACCCGAATCTATCCGAAGATACCCGAACCTAACCTAACCTAACCTAACCTAAACCGAATTTAGCGGAACTTGATCGAATCTATCCGGAAATATCCGAACCTAACCTAACCTAACCTAACCTAACCTGACCCGAATTTGGCCGAAGTTAACCGAACTTGCCCGAATCTATTCGGAAATACCCGAATATAACCGAACTTAGCCGAAGTTATCCGAACTTGTCCGAATCTATCCGGATTGATGATTTAACCCTTTACCCTGCATATAATGTAGCGCATTAAACCTATGAAGAATTGACCCTTCACCTTCTGTATATAATACATCCATCCAGGTGTCAGGTATTCAACACTTGACCCTTTTATACATATACATCCCTGTACTTGTAAAAATCCCTCCCCCCTTTGATAAAAAAGTCGAAAATGAGGCTTGACGCGCTAAATATACATATATAATTAAATGTATTAAACATATCGAACGACAGGTGTCTCCTTATCAATTTACGTACATAATACAATGTCTGTGTGTACATATATATATATACATGTTAAAAAATCGTACAACGTCGTCGCGAACCGCTGAACGAGTTCAAGAATTTGCTGCGACGTGAGTCTTTGACGTTTGCGTTGGTAGTATGTAATATCGTGTCTTACATGTGTGTGTGTGTAGATATGCACGCGCGCGAACACAGCATAGACAGAGACAAGGCACATGCATATTGTAAACTACGGTTCACACGACCTCGCGGACGAATACATATAATATATATACATATATATATATATTTATATATATATACACACGTGTATTAATTTTTGCCTAACTGTATTCGCGTGTTTGTGCGAATATTTAGTTATTACACATGCGTGCAAATACGATACGCGATAGGCGATTTGATCCTCGTTTGTATTAAACTTTATTCCCACGTGTGTGTGTGTGTGTGCGCGTTGGGTGTGGGACTGGTTTTCTCGTTGTGCGTTTGATTATTGAACTCGCGGAACAGCAAAGAGAAGACGTCAAGATGTGTGTGGTGGTGGTGGTGGTGGTGGAGGGTGGGGTTTATACTATACTATATATAACACTACCATATGCACATTTTTGACATTGAACCCAATCGCACGTGCGTTTATCAGGTTCAACGAACTCCTAATACTCGCGTCCCTGAAGTCAACTTTTTTACTTACTTCTAACCGCTTCTGGATTGTATTAGATTTTTTTTTTTTGGTTTTTTCTTTTTTTGGTTTTTTTTTCAACCGATTCCCACACACGTACCCGCCGTATTTTACAAAGTCTAGGTGGACGTTTATGCACGCGCGATGACGGTGGTTGGCATGTGACGAATTCAAGAATTTTATACAATCTATGTATGTATATTGTACATATTTATATTGTATTATGCATATATATATATACATGATATTAACAACATTTCGACGTTCCTAAGTAATATTATAAATGCGAAAATGCGTTTGTTCCACTGTACATTTCTTCACGCAGCAACGGAGCGACCGATCGACGTAATTTTTTTATCTACCAACTACTTTTTACAGTAGAAAAAAAAATTCGCGGTCCCCGCGGGATGAATCTGGAGCGTAATTCTGTGTCTAAAACGGCGCGACGGATTTTCATGAGATTTTATAAGAAAGTATCTCGAGCCTTGGTGTGAGAAAAAAAAAGAAAAAAAGTGGGATACTTTTTGTCGCACGTAAAAGCATACTGATTTATTATTGCACCGTACCGTGACCAGGATTGGTGTTTTATTGACAAAGAATACGGTATTAACTTCTCATTTTTCTGCTTTTCAAAGAGAAAAATGAAAGTTATCGTAATCGCACCGAAAATGATACGATCAGTTTTTACTACAACTCCGCATTTTGAAATTTTGAAAATCACGTGCGTGTGTGTGAATATCGAGAATACGATTTATCGGATTTCAATGATTTTGGTCTCAATCGACGCGGCTTCTTCAAACCTAAAACTGATCAGATTTTTGCTTTGATCGATTCGACAATTTTTCAATTATTGCAATAAGAAATCACCCAAAAAAAAAAAAAAAAAAACATCAAATATAAACGATGATATCTCGAGAATGGATGAATGGATTATAACGAAAATTAGTACCGGGAGGTTTTTTAAATCACCAACCACGAATCCAAGGTCAGATTTGGAAAATTTAAATTTGGCGCATTCAAAAAATGTAAAAACATTCCGATTTTCCTAGAAATTGGTAGGCGGAGGTTTTTTGGGTCACCGAACGATAACGAGTCCAAAATTTTCAATGGTGGATCCGTTACAGTGGTTCGAAATAAAATTCGAATTCGGTATCGTTCTTTTTTTATTCACTATAAACTTGGAAACCGCTGCGGTGTGAGAACGGGAAGTTCGAGGGCTGGCTAATGGCCAGTTTAAAACCTCTTGTTTTTCCTTAGAACCACGGGAGCGAAGCCGTGGGTAAAAGTTAGTTTTATTACACCAACGTCATAGCCATGAAAATACGTCACTCGATCTATAGAATTACCTTCGACTCTATTCCTAATTCCCAAAAATCCTGGTTTTTCATATTTTTTATTTTTTTTTCTTTTTTTCTTTTCCCCACAGACTCAACGACGAGGCGATAATACAACAATTTCAAAGAAATAAGATACCATATATTGTAACATATGGGGCATTCACGTCAAATTTATAACCCATGTACTTCACAATAATATGATATATTTGAAAAAAATTCCGACACCCTTTTGGGGTCGGTTGCAAGCATCGTACTGAAAAAAAAATTATCCAAATTTAAGGGGACGCGGTACACGGGTTACAAATTTCACGTGGAATGTCCCGTATTCATATTTTCAATAATAAACCTACCACGTGAACAATACCAACATGCATTTTCCGTTAAATTATTAATATTTTCACTCCTACGAGTGATATATATTTATATGTATATATGTATGTATAAATAAATACTATCCGCTCTCCGCGAGGATTATAAAATGGCGATAACGGAATTCGCCGCATTCCATGTAATCATTACACGTATGTGTTTACATTTTTAGAGCGCGCAAGTCATAAGTGAAAATTTCACACAACTGTATGTATATACATGTATTGTATATTCATGTACGAATACATCATCAATTTATCTATGATTGAATGATACAGATACGACAGCGACGTGTGACATATGATTATAAACCCAATAGTGCATTCGGCACGTTATAGTATATACCTGAGTGAAATTTTTATTCTTTCTCATTACGATCGCTGTTACTAGATTTTCTCGCAATTGTCACGGAAATTTAATGCCTGTGCAAGAATAAATTTACGTTAAAGCTTTGTTGAACTAAAAACGTAGAGTAAACTTCGGAATCTGATTTTGCGTTGCAATAACCAAAAAATGATCGACGATAGCGCAAAATGTTTAGGCGTGCCTCGTTTTTCGTATTTCCAACGATATTCAAACAGTCTTTTTTAACGATACCTGTTTTACTCAATTTTTCTAGTTACTGTAACAAATGAAATTTTTCTCAGTATACGACACGTGTTTTTCATTCTCGAATAAATAAAATCGTTTCCCCCCCCATCGCGCATCGTTATTTTAAAACGAGATCGATACCTTGATATTCACAAATGCGTTTTTTTTTCTTTTTCTTTTTGTCACAAACTTTCATTATTACATCTATTAAATTACGATACAATTTTTTACGCACGACTGTGACAATTAATCCGTCCGCAAACACGTCGCACGCATCTATTACACGTATATTCGCACATTCAAGCGTCTTATATGTACAATATTATACACATACATATGTATATATACATATACATGTACAAGATGCGTATTTGCACGTGTGCAGAATGTTTACGTTACCGCGGTTTGTGTAATATCCGAACAAAACACGATAAGCGATGAATTTTTCCTTATCGCTGCACGTACGCTTCGTCGTACGCACACTAAAATTTGTCATACGGGTCTACGTGATACACAATTTCGGTATCGAACCATTTTTATTATTTCATTATCCAAGCAGCGTTATATATTTATTATATCATAACGTACGAAACTTACGATAATTTCTTTTTACCGTTTTGTTTTTTCTTTAAAATCTGTTCAAAATTAATTTTCACAACAGTTTTTATTATTATTATTATTATTGTGTTCAAGCATTTTTATCTAAATCGGAATATTAATCCGACGTTCATACGGAAGAGAAGGAAGACGAAACGATACACTTGATTTTCTGATTTTCTGACAGTTGCTAAGCTAGCGTTAATTTTTTTTTTTTACCCAAAACAATCATATTTTTTGATCAAGGTAGAAAAAAAAAAAAATTGAAATCGGTTAAAAACCTGCAAGATCAATTTCTATTTTAAATTCGGATAATGAGGCTAGACTTCAACCTCGAATTTGACTAAAACATACTTTCGAGCTTCAGACGAACAATTGGTGATAAAACGAATCGGGGAGCTGCAAATAAATGTAGTCGAAATTTCCGCTGTTCAAGAATAGCCATAATTTTTATCCGAATCGGAATATTAATCGTATACGTTCGTACAGAAAAAAAAAAAAAGGAAAAAGAAACAGACGATACGCTTGATTTTTCGATTACAGTTGCGAAACTAACGTTCGCTTTTTTTCTTTTTTTCTACCCAAAACGGTCATATTCGTCGACCAAGGTGAAGAAAAAAAAAAATTTGACGTCAGTTAAAAACCTGCAAAACTATTTTTTTTTTTTTTTTAATGTTTTTTTTTTCCAAATTCGGATAACGAGGCCAGATTTTTGAACCTCGAATTTCACTGAAACATACTTTCGAGCTGTAGATGAACGATTGGTAACAATACGAATCGTATAGGTGGAAATAAATGAAGTCGATATTTCCGTCGTTGAAAAATTGGGAATAAAATGTTTTTTTCACAACAAATGTAAAATTGACTCACCATCCGGCGTCGTCACGGTTCCTGCCTTGTTGATTTTTGAATTCCACGTGGCGGGCGTTGCGGGCGCTGGGCTGAGGTCGGGGGTTGGAGGGTGTGGCGGAGGTATGGGTGCCAGATTTCCGCAGCCCTGATGCTGCCCTAGATGATCACCCTGAGTGCCATACGCGGCTGATTCGCCGCCTCCGCCTCTGCCGCCGTAAGACTCGCCGGATGAACGCTCGGCTAACCTTTCGGCCCTTTCTCTGTCCGTTAATAGACCTGGTTCCTGTTTTATCCGAAGGTCTGCGCGAGAATATGTTTTTTAGCGGGTTGCGGGGGTGGTGAGTTGAGGTAAAAAAAAAAAAATTAAATAAAACAAAACGAAGAGAGAAAAAAAAAAAAGAAACAACAACGACAACGACAAGAATAACAATAATAATAAACACTCTGGGGGCGAGGCGGCTGCAGAAATTAAACTTGATAATTGTTGGGGCGTATTTTTATCGCGTTAGTTTTTGGCGTATTTTCGAATGACGGAGAAACGAGGAAACAAAGTAGAAATATGTATATTCGAATTTTTTGCTATCGATAAAATCAAGATCGAGTTAACCGATTTGCGTGAAAATTGCGCTAATACAACGTAGACTGTTTAAATCTAGGATCAAGCCTCTCGAACAACTTGATAAGGGGCGGGGTTGAAATTTCAAATTTAAAACGTTCCGAAAACGCCGAATTTACAATTTTTTTGTTTGTTTTCTCGTTTCGCGGCGAAACTTGAGGCAAGGAAATCAAAATTTTGAGAAAAATTTCACTCTATCGAAACTTGAACTTTCGAATAATTCGATTTTTCGACCGGTCGAAACTCTGTCGTTTCATCAAAGTTTGATTTACTTGTTACTTCCAAGTTTCACCGTCGCCAAATAATCCGGAACTTCGACCCCTTCGTAAACATCTCGCGTTCCTAGATTCGAAAGATCGGTAAAAAAAAAAAAAAACAATGAAACAGGACAAAATATTAAAAAAAAAAAATAAAAAAAAAAAAAAACCAGCCCGTTAAAAATTTCGAATTTCTTTTTCAATTAGCCGGAAATTGAAGAGAATTTACGGGGTTTCAGGGGGTGGCGGTGGCGGGTTTGGAGGGTGTGAAGACGCACCTTCGGCACCGTTGTCTCTGTGCTCACCGTTCCCTCTCTCCTCCGATCTGTCGCGTTCCAATTCTCGTTCAAGTTCCGTCGGCGTGTGGGGCGCTGTGTGGGGATGCGACGGCTGGTCCGTCGGGTGGGGAAAATGCGAATGCAGGTTGCTGTCCAGGAGTAGAGGGTGAGGCGCCGACGCCGGACGAAACGCCGCTCCGTCACGAAGCACGCTCGCTCTTCCCAAAGCGTCGGCGTCGCTCGGAGACCTTGACGGGGGTCGGTTTTTTTTTTAAAAAAGGGGGCCGAGGGTGGTGAATTTTACGAAGGCGATAGATTTAGGAGAGATTCGTATTCGCTGCAAATTTTACCGTTGCTTTGACATCTTTTTTTTTTTTTACTTCCAATTTTTTGGTCCCACGACGCGTTTTCGAATTGAATTTGAATTTTCGTCGCAGGGTTGTATATACGTTTGACCGTGTAGTTTTAACACCCTTAGTCACGGCTAATCGCAAGCCACTGAGATATATTTTTTCGAATTCATTTCGTGAGAACTTCAAGAGAAGAAGAATAAGAAGTGACGTTATTGAAGTATTTCTCTTGTTTTGTTCGGTAAAAAATGCTTCTTCTACAATATTTCAAAATCTAAATTCAAATAATTGAATGATTTTCGAACGATCGATAACTTGAAATTTTCGACGGGAAAAATAAAGACGATACACCGTTAAATTCGGAAATTTCGCTGTACCAAAAAATGAGAAAAAAAAAAAAATATATATACATATACATATATATATATAAACCATCTGAAACCCTCGTGAATACAAATTTGTGGATTATAATGAATTTGAAAGAGATTTGTTCATCGGCACAAAAATCTGAACAAATTTTTCGAACAAAAATCACAGCGAATCCTGAGGTTTGAATTTAGGTTTCGAACAGCGCATTGCGATTAATCGATTATTTGGTTTTTCCGACTAATCGATCGATCGACGATTTCGGGTAATCGTTTTTCCGACAAATCCACCAATCGACGGTTTCAATCGATCGTTTCATCGTTTCAACGATTCATCGATCAATCGAAGTTGACCTAATAACAATTCTTCATTTCAATCGGTACACGAATCGTGACCATCGATGAATCGACAAATGAGAAAAACTCTCGATCGAAATCGCGTATCGATCGATCGCACAGCACTGATTTTGAATCTTGGATTTTTATTTATTTATTTATTTACTTATTTTTTATTCGAACCTCATGAGCCTCTTCCTCGGACTGTCGTAGTAGTGCTGGGTCGTGGCGTGTGAAGTGGGCACGGAGTAGTTTGTTGCATTTGAGGGGGCAGGCACGGGGGTCGGGGACTTCTTTCTGACGCTGCCTGCAGCGCCGATTCCCGTATTTCCGGCCCCCGCCCCACTTCCGCCGCCCCCGATCCCGCCGTTGCCGTCCGACGAGCCGTTGCCTTCCGCCGCGTGCCTTTGAGCCACCGCCAATTTCTCGTGCTCTATCGAGAGACCCTTTACCTGAGGGATGACAAACCACCGGAGGGTAACACGTGTTTACCGCTTTGAAAACCTGCCGGGATGGGGCTTGAGGGAAATCGAAAAACGAGAGAGAGAGAGAGAGAGAGAGAATGACGAAAGAAGAAAGAGAAGGGAAAAATTTTAAAATAAACATCCTCGTGTACATATATGTGTGTGGTGGTGTGGTCAAAAATAAATCTCACTCGGAGAAAGAAAATTATTTACCGCTTTCGTTACAAAGTTTGAAATTCGACACGAAAGATTCGAATTCTTTACCTTAATGCTTAATGCCATCGTCGACGAAATATCGGATTACGTTTGAAAATCAATGAATCGCAACAAATTAGAAATTACTCATGTTTTGGAAGCTCGACGTCGTTTCAAGTTTTCACGACCTTAACGAACGAGTTTACAAATTAATACCCACCGCCATTTTTCGGTAAAATTTTCACAACCGAAAGAGAAAACCTTGTGAAATATTGTCTCTGTCTTCGGATATCGTTGAAATTATTCCCTCGATTTTGAAGCATGGCGCGGGTGAGAGAGAATACATTTTGCAAATGATAATACGTTCCTTGCGATGAATGTTTTTTTTTTTTTTTTTAATTTAAATTTTTTTCATTTTTTGGAAAGCTCGATTTCTTTGGGAGAAAATTTTGATGCAAACGTTGAGCGCAAGGCGATGTGAAATTAGGAAGTAACGTACTTGGAGACACTCGGCAGCCTTGAGAAAGGAGCTGAGGGATTCCTGAGAGACGTGTACCTCGCCCCTGTACATGAACTCGAGCAGTGCAGTCATGTTGTGGGCGCTGGTACCGTCGAGGATGACGATCAAGCCCGCAGGCGAGGGTGGCATCCCCTCGAACAACTCTTGAAAATGCTTGCTACATGCTGCCAGGATCAATCTGTGCGCCTTGAACGTCACACCTGGAAACAGAGGAGGAAGGAAAATGAGAGGGTTGATTTACTTCCCGATTCTGAAAATTCGATCTACGATCGATCTGTGCTTGGGTCTGAAGATAAACTTTGAAAATTCATTGGGATTTTTAATTTTTATAGAATTAATCGAACCACCGAATGATTTCATTTTGTTTTTTTTTTTTTTCATCTCCGAATACGAATTTTTACAATATACGGTAGCGAAATGATGGTAAATTTTGTATT
The DNA here is from genome assembly GCF_021155785.1 of Neodiprion fabricii. Classification (NCBI taxonomy): domain Eukaryota; kingdom Metazoa; phylum Arthropoda; class Insecta; order Hymenoptera; family Diprionidae; genus Neodiprion; species Neodiprion fabricii. Next base: position 5,347,291 of record NC_060241.1, read on the forward strand.
CAATAGTTTTGCGGGAACTTTCTTCGTCACTGTTCAAAGAATTACCAACGAACGAAATGATCGTAGGATCGTTACAGATCGATTTTTCAAGATACTTGTACAAGAGATGTTTCCGTTTTTACTTGGCATCGTGTTTGGTTTGTGTAAGAAAGGTATTAGTTTCGGTGGAAAATCACTTTTCTCTAATTTCAACGAATCTTCGCGTTTCCGTAACTCTGGAATCCGATAAATAGATTTTTTGAAAAATCTCGGTCGATCGGTCCGTCCGACAAACTCTTGCGATAAAAAGAAAAATTGAAACTTACAATATTTTACAATGATAACATTCCTTTGAACTTCCGGTTCTCCCAGTAATAAATCGATCTGGACCGATCGTCTTATTAATTTTTCTAAACAAACGCTTAGGTTTTTTCCAGTTTTCCCATATCGATGTGAGGAAAATTTTCTTTTACAAATTTCACAATGTTCAGATTTTTTTTTTTTGTTTGTTTTTTTTTCCCAAATTTTCATTCAATATCTTTTCATTCGACTATCAAGTTCCGACATTTCAGTGAAAAATTATCGCCTGTTCAAACTGTTTTTCCGGCATGTATACATTACCTTTCTACGAGCGCAACGATATTCGAAGCCAAGAACAAGAAAACGAGCGATAAAACTCAACGCAGAGTGACAATTAATTTAACAAGACCGCATCGCCTCCGTTTCGTACCGGTTTTCTCAAAATACCCCGCAATATGACGACGTTGCACGCGAGGATCGTGCGATCCGGTGAATGGATACGGCAAGACAAATATCCTCTCCGACGTGAACGGGACGGACGGCTTCGTTCCTACGCGTATAACATCGTACAATAATAACAACAATATGCGAAGCAGATGTGCATGAAATTTTGAATACGCGTAAGTCGCACACACGCGTGTAATTCACGTATACGTGACGCGTAAGAGTTCCGTGTATGTACGTATAATATTACTTTGCTTTCGATAAAAATCTCTAAACTCGACTCGTTCCCGTGTAACGTACATTGTATCCAACCTTACGTATCCAGCCTTTAACCATCAACAAATAACAGAATGCGCCACTCGAGTTCAAAGTACCAAAAGGGTTGGCTGCCCAACGACTAATTAGAAGTGTACAGTCATCCGATTAACATATTTACCACATTTTTAGGTAATCCCCATCCCATCGTTTCTTTCTTTTCCTTTTCTCTCCTTTTTTTATTTTTTTTTTTTTTTTCACGTCCACTCCTGTCTTTTCCCCTTTCGTTATTTTACTTTTTTTTCTCTCATCGCTACGCCGCCAGTTTTTAGTTTTCTCGCAACGCGCAACACGACGCAAGTAAATTTATGTATTATTGTTGTTGCTGTTGTTGTTGTTGTTATTAATACACAGGTATCGTTGGTTCGAATTTTTGCTTCTCTTCTTTTTCCTTCTCATTTCCTTGTTTTATTTTTTATTTGTTTATTTTATTTTTTTTTTTTCAACTCCAGTCCTCCACCCGTATATTCTAGTTTTATAAATTACATCCGTTGCGGTTGGTGTAATAGATACTCGATTACAGGAGGCCACGTGCATGATGCCGCCGATGTCTTACATAAGCCGGTAGGAAACCCGTTGCTTCACTAATAAGCTGTTCATACAACGCATTCACGCAAGTACGAATTAGAGTAATTACACGAGTAAGATTTGACTTTTTACGCCAGCGTCGAAACTGAGTATCGAACGAATTATCGATTCACTTTCGCTGTCGTTTGTTTCTTTTTTTCTTATTTTTTTATTATTTTCAAAGCTTCATGTTCTTTTACACATCAATATTTCTGCACAGGTTTAGCAAATAATAATTGGCAATTCCGTTTTCTTTTCTTTTCTTTCAACAAAACTGTTTCGGTAATACATCGTTAATTAATCGTCATTAATAACATACCGATGATAAATTTGAATCAACATTACGCAGAGATGATACATAATCTTTCGTTGCTTTATCTCCACTATTATTAACCTTTTTATTTTCATTTCTATTCAGAAACACTGAGAAGAAAAAATTTCATTCGTTACAGTAACTAGAAAAATTCAGTAAAACAGGAGTCGTTAAAAATACTGTTTGAATATTGTTGTTCATTACGAAAAACGACGAACGCGTAACAATTTTGCCCTATCGTCGATCCTTTTTTGCTAATTGCAACGAAAAATCAGTTTCTGAGGTTTACTCTACTTTTTTAATTAAATAAGGCAATAGTTACAAGAAAATTTAGCAACAGCGATCGCGATGAGAAAGAACAGCAACGGATACCAGACTTTCCGGTAACGGCTAGAAAACTAATTTTCATTTTCTACCTAGAACTATATTTTTCGATCGTCGTAAAAAATGAAAATAGTCAAGGACGGATCGGTAACCGGAAATAAAAACTTCTCTCAGTGTTGAAAACGAGGTGCAAATGGGAGTCTCAGAGCCCGAAATCAATCCGCAAAACTTCCGCGTTGGCTATATAAATGTACACGTGTGCGCGTGTGTGTGAATTTATGTATATACCGTAAATTACACACACATCGCGTAATTACCATGCGGGTAAGGAATACACAATTTGCCCCCCTCCGAAATTCCACCTGCTGCAACGAGGCTCACTTCCTGTCGATTCATGCACCTGGCATTACACGCGTATATACGAGTATAGATGTTGCACACACACGCGCACACATCTATAGACTGATGCGTAAATATACATCATACTTATCCGTAATACCGCGTACCTACTTTCTTTAGGGTCTTCCTCAGAGAACTCGGGTCGAAAGTTTATAATATCAACGAGCCGCATCGAACCGACAAACTTGTAAGTCTGTACAATGATAGGTGTACGTATACACGTTGCATAAAGAGGGCTTTGACCATGAGTCATGTATAACTTTTTCTCACGGTTTTCGTTATAGTTTCACAGCTTTTTTATACAACATAGTCGACCGAACGTTATTTCATTTGTTACGTTAACTAGAAAAAATTCAGTGAAAACATGTATCGTTGGTAAAAAAAATTGTTTAAATAGAACTAAAAATTTCTCTCAGTGCGTACAAAGCTCTTTCTCACGACATCGTCCCGCGTGATTTTTCACGTTGATTTTTCCTTTCATCCTCCCTCCACCTAGATCGAAAGTCGCGCCGCGTTACTTCGCGTTGCGTCGAGAGCGTAAGTCACCGAATCGTGTCCCAGATATCCATCGAAGAGTGAGAATTAATCTCGGTTGGTCGGCTTGTAAAACTCGATGCAGGACGCAGCTGCCCGTTGAAAAGATGTGCGCGGAAGTTGTTGCGACAGGCTGTTGTGTGCAACGAGAGCGAGAATTGAAGCCGTCGCATCGCACGCCGCTCGACTTTACTTCCTACATTTTTCTAACGCCCGACGAGCTTGCGGCTAAGAACCGCGGTCGGATTCTTGCGGCTTCCGGTTGAATTCACTCCGCGGAGCTGCGACGTCGAAACGAGGGAACGAGATTAATTCTTCTTCACAAGCAAGAACCGAAGGCGCTTATTTTATTTCTTCGTTTCGTAACGGGATAATTAATCGAAATACGTGTACTTATTTACTCCAAGTACTGTTGTTCGACGGATTTATTAAAAGCTCACGGAGCTTTAAACGAGCTTTTAAATCTGTAACGATTGATCCATTGCCGATAAAATATGTATTCGTCAATCGATCGATTTATCGATCCAATTGTTTATATACAACAATTTCGATTAATCGGCTATACTCGAGAATAACTCTCGAAACGTCGATCGAAGAAAAGAATTGCATTAAACTTTGAAACAGTGATAACTAAAGTTTCGAATGACGATAATTTTTCTCTTCCTACAAATTTCGATCAATGAATTAATTGCTTTTGAAAGCGTATTATTTCTTCTGGGAAGAAAAAAAAATATTATTCAGAAAATATAAGGATGCAAGGGGTATAAAATCGTCGTGATTGTATACCCGACGAAACATCGTGGAAATTCCAAAATTCTTATCAAACATACAAAGACAACCGTAACATCGAAAAGAACTGCAGCAGTTCATACACATATAGCGCGATATTAAAATTCTAGAAAATTTTCAACCGTAGTTTAAAAATAAAACCTAGCTGGTCGTTATATACCCGCTCCGCTATATAGCTCGATCATTCCGGTAATTTACCGCTGCGCTGGTCGAGTCGAGAACCTTGTTCGTGCGAAATCCTGCACGTATATATGCATGTATATGTGTGTGTTTTACATATGTTTAAGCATGAGCTTGGTTGCAGATAGGAGAACGCATCGTATATATATTATTGTATAATTCGCGGTGCAATCCGCGTGGCAACAGAAACCGGAAATGACTAGCGTCGCATTCTCGCCGCAACGTTTCAGCGACACTTGACGTAATAAAAATTTCACACGTCAACCAGTGAGGATAGTATTCAGTGGTTCAAGTGACGAGAATGCGATGACGATCAATTTGAATATTTCAAGAAAAACAAAGGATAAAAAAAAAAAAAAAAATGGCCTCAAACAATATTTCAAATTGCATCGCGGAAGAAATCCTCTGAAACGCTTGTAACAACCGCTCCGAGTTCAGCGATCGTTCACTTATAAATATGAATATATATGTAACGCTATACATAGAAGTTATCTTGTGTACATATGTACACATAAATGTATGTATATATACATGTATATATATATGTATATGTATATGCATATATCGTCACTCCCGGCGCACGCGAAGTATCTTGGCCCCGATCGCATGTGTATTTTTGCAAAGCGAGTTATTTCTGTAAAAGAAGAGAACAGGGAAAGAAGAAGAGAGAGAAAAAAAAAAAAAAAACAAAATACGAAAGAGAAAGATAAAAAGAACATGTAACAAGTGGAAGAAGGAGAAGAAGCCGAGAATACGAACACCGGGAGGGGTATGAAAAGAGACGAAAAGACGTGACGCAACGCGGGAATAAAACCGCGCGCGCATCGCCCGCGCAAAACCTCGAATGCTCGCTATTTTCGTAAATGCACGACGCGATTAAACTCACGAAACGAACGCACTCGGTCTTCTGAAATATCAATTTGTTACACCTAACGCACGTACGCATTTTTCCAACGACATTTTTATTTTTCATTAATTTTCTTAACGAATAACGGTAGTGCTGGAACGAACAGTTTTGAATTCGCAATTTTTATTTTTTATTTTTTCTCAGTTTTCTCAATCAATATCGATACATACAGAATTATTATTCTAAAACGTTCGCTTGTTCTTAGTTCGTCGGAGATTGTATTATCTACTTGAAATAAAGAAAAAAAAAAAAAAAAAAATCGTTACCGAGTTGAATACACTTCGTTATACACTGTAACGAAAAATTGACCAAAAGTGGCCAGTCTCGATTACTATGGAACAATTTTTGTAGTCAATTCAGAACATGAACGTCGGATACGTGTTAGATGTATATCAAAAAATTATTCCACAGAAGGCGGAACGGCGTGTTTTTTTTTTGAAAATGTGCAAAGAAAAAAAAAAAACGATCGCGACAATACGGCGCGTGCATCGAGTCTGTACCTAAATGTAATTTAGCATTGGTATATATTTTTAAATATTCCTGACACGGTGTGATTCGTGCGTGCGCGCGTGTGTGTGTGTGTGTTTGTAAATACGAAACCGCGATGCCAGCGAACACACGGACATGAGCGCGCGGTATTTGGCGATCGCTGCGCCGAAGTTGCGCGCGCAGATTAGCGAGCGAGCGAGCGAGCGAATCCTGCAATGCGAACTTAGAAGCTCGAAACCGCCAATCGCCCACATTGGGTCATTGGCCTGAACCGGGAGGCGCAGCGCAGCGCGCTCCTGGCGTCTTGGCTCTTCTGCACCCCTCCCCGCCCCTCGCCCCGCCGCTTTTTGCGCACGCCCTAGTTCGCCGTGTGCGTTTTCCGCTCCACGCGTGCGGCGCACAGTCGTGCACCTCTACATGCGTGCCGCTTCTGCTACGCACACTGCAGATACGATACCAGTTCTGCGTTCCTCCTTCTTTGTGTTCAGAAGCAACTCTCCTTGCCCCGCCAAACTCCGCGGCCCCTTGAAGACAAAACTTTGCTTATTCTACCGCCTCGACGCAGCCTGCCTGCCTGCGTCACACACGCCTCGATATCTAAACCCGCCGCGCGCCAATAGCACAGATTTAAGAACAAGGAAACCGCTCGCAACTCGGCCAAATTCCTCGGCCCGGATCTGTTTCGAATTCGGGATTTTTTCTTTCTTTTTTTTTTGTTTTTTTCTTTTTTTTTTTTTTGCACGTATATTTCGACTACTGTCTCTTCAAACCGAACGGCATCGCAGCAGTACGGAAAAATATCTGATATTGCAACAGTCTTCACCCGCCCATTTCGCGATACTCATTTTTTTCAACTACAATTGCCCGCCAAATGCGTCACACTTCCGGACGATGTTCATATATTCGATGCAGTCAGGATTTTTATGGTTATATTTTAGAGATTTCTTAGATTTCCGGTCAATTGCCTAAATTTTTGATATCCCGTTTCAGCCATTTTGAACTATTCTTAGTTTTTTTCGGAGCTCAACACGCTTTTCGAATATCACGCAGCTTAGCACTCTTCGAATTTGCAAGATTGTCAAGGAGTTTTCGCACATTTTTCACAAGCTTGAAGCTTTTGTTCTTACAGATAAATTTTCGATACTTCTTATATCGGTATATTTGAAATTATTCACGCTTGCGCACCGAGAATAAAATATCTTTAATCATACAGCAACATTGAAAAGATAACCACGTTCCAATACGAATGTATCGTGTAATTTCAAGATTGCCTTGAATTTACAAAACCGACTACCAAATTTCTTCAAGAAATTCCACGAGAGTTTCAATCTTCCCGCCAATCTTCGCAACGCCACGATATAACGATAGGATTTCGAGGTTAACCGGAGGCACCGCAACCGATTGACAGATGCCGCCAAGGCTTTTCCATCGTAACGTTTTATTTTATTTTTACGTCAAATTTATTTCCCTCGTGTTTTTTTTTTTATTTGGTTTCTTTTTCCAGTCAGCATTAATACATTATAAATCGAGCCATTTCGAGAGCGCGGGAACTCCATAATATCGCATCCACATTCATACATACATTACATACATATATATATGTATAATCGAACCGATGGATCAGGAGCTAGCGCCTTTGGGTAAATGGTGTAGATAGATACGTACATGACATAGGTATAAAGATACACGTGTACAATCTGCACGTAGTTGTGTGAACGTGCGTTTCTCACTCGTCGCACTCGCGTTAAAATATATCCGCGGGACGTTCTGCGAGTGTAACACACACACATACACACACAATGAAAATGGCACACGTGCAGGGTTTATAAATTTATGTGTGCGAAAAATTTCAAAGAAAACAGCTTACGCAAGAGTGCAGTGCACTCTCCCCACCGTCTATTCATATCTTCAAGGCTAACGTAGGTCGGTGTCGCGGGGGATTCGCCTCGGGTTCGAGAGTGAGATAGGTAGAGCGGCTGCGCGGAGGCGCGTGCGCGCAAGATAAGGAGAGAGATAGAGCGATAGAGCGAGCGAGGGGTCCGCGCGTTTCGCGCGCTACTAACGCGCTCCGCCAAACGCGACGTGCGTTGTGTGCGCTGCGCGTGTGTACAGGCGGTTCTACCGTCTACTAGCGATCGGCGCGACGTGTAGAAAAGGCACGGTGTGCGTGCATGCGTGTAATGCGCACCTATACACTTCGCGAAGCGAGTGTGCGGGAAGGCTGGAATCCTTACAGTTGCCTCGTTACATAATTTCAAGGCAAAGAGCAGTAAACGACCGACGACGCTTTGCCGGCTCCTGCACGTGGAGCGGCAGCAGCAGCAGCAGCAGAAACAGCAGCAGCAGCAGCAGCACCCGCCCCCTCTGCCATCCGAGTGTATCCGTAATTCGTGGTTTTTCTCCTCCCACGTCTCGCTGTATCTATTGTCTATCTATATATCTATCTATCTGTACGTCTATCCATCTTTCTCGATTGTTCGTTATTCGCAAACAATGAAGACTTTGCGTACTTTGTACGTATAATACGTACATTGCAAAAATGATCAGCAGCTGGTTACATGTATACCTTACATATGTATTGTACCTACTAACTTTATGCACCGAATCGTTAATGAAGAAATAATTCATAAGGTAGAATCCGAAGACTAAACGACAGCTCTGATTATTTTCTTTCAAACGCGTCGTGCATCGACATTGTGATAGAAAATTTGTAAACATTTATCATACTTAATATTAAATACTACACTTTTAAGCCAGTTTGTCTTTAATTTTAATCTCGATATTTTTATCAGGCATCGTATTTCTATTCTTGTCATTATTGCGCATAAATGTGTAATTCGCAATTTTTTTTTTTTTTTTTTCATACTCTTCGCCTTGTACAGTTTCTAATTCATTCTTATTTTCCTACTGCAATTTTTATTTTTACACGAATACTTTTCCCCTGTATTCAAAAAAAAAAAAAGAAAAAAGAAATGTACAAATGTTGGAAAATCACGACTATATCAGGTGAACGATTGAAATAACCGAAGTAGAACATCAAAGAGAAGACAGGAAGAGAGAGAGAGAGAGAGAAATATATATATATGTGGAGCAGAAAAATAGCGAGATAAAATAAAATCGCAACGAGTAAAGCACATCCATATACATAATTTGTCGAATGTGTGTATAGTACGCATATATTGTACATGCTTATACCTGTGTAGGTGATATGAGTAGGTATGCATAAAAATATAACTGTTACACAATAATGTTTATGAATGGCTTACATTTATTATATATTATGCCTATATACGGTATGTTTGCGAATCCCGCTGCGTATCTTCCCGTATTCGTTTCTTTCTGCAGCCGTTTCTTATTGTTTTAAATTTTTCTTATTTATTTTTTTTTCGCATTTTGTAAGCATAATTCGTTACACGCTTTGCTCATCGCTATCTTGCTATACTTGAACTTTTTATTTGTTTGTTTATTTTTCAATTATTCGCGGCGAACGTTAAATTCGTGATTGCAGACGCACGCTGCGGTTGTTCGATTGAATTCTTGAACGAGAATCGAAAAAACTTTGTAAACTTATTATACAACTGTAATACATAACGGAAAAAGTAATTAGACAGGTTAAGATTGAGGAAAGGTTTAACATTTTTGCGCGCAATTTTTTATTGAAGTTCAATTCGAACAATCTTTGATTAACTTTTTTCCGTCACGTTCTACATACAAATATTCTAAAGTTATTAATTCTTTGATAAAAAGAAAATTACACTATCGAATGTTTTTCATCGACTCGTTATTTAATTACGCTCCCGTATTCGATCAGCTGTGATAAATTTAATTTATTTATTTTAAGTCAAAATATTGATTCGATCGATGAAAGGTAATTTTTTTTGCGTCGAATAGCGACTTTTCTTTTCTCCTTCATCTTGATTCCTTCGTTGATTTATTAATCATGTAATTACGATTCCCAATTTCGTTGCAGATTTTCACGCGGTATTTCATCGACTTTCTACTATTTTCCTCCAAGTGAATAAAAGCGTTCCCTTTCGCGATAGCCGCAGACCGGAAACGCCGGACGACGTACCAAATAATTACGCTCACAATCAGTTCTCCGCAACAGAAACAGCAGCAGCTGCTGCTGCGGCCTTGCCATCGGAGCATTAACCGGTTCTATATTTCTGTGACGGTTGTAAGGATGGCAAAAACGGTGCAAAATTCCAAAATTAATATTCAAATTCCTAGTTGATAATAAAAAATTTAACATTATTATTTATACATAAATATCTTGTATAAAAAATAATCTCAACTTGCCAAGTATTTAAATAAACGTGTTACACGTAATACAGAGGTATGTATTAGAAAGTGGGGAGGAAAAAAAAATCCAAATGAATAATTGGGTAAAATAAATTTAAAAAAAAAAAGAAAAAGAAAAAAACCAGAATCTCAACGCCATTACAGCATAATAAAAGAGTCGTTATCTTTTTGCACAATTATTCTATATATATGCGGCGTATGTGACACGTGTCTTCAAATGTATATCTAAATGTGTGAATGCAACGACACACGGAATACTCGTAAAGCGTCTTGGACGACTTTTATCACCTCGGTGGCGCGTGTGGTTTAAAAATGTGCAAGCCTAATCTACATACCTGCCTACATTGTATGTATGTCGATTTCGATCACATTTTTCACCGACGGTATTTAATACCCAAGCTCTCGTTATCAACGATCTCGACTCCGTCTTATCAGACAGACTAATGATTCATGTTTACATTTTCAATACCGTTCCCTGATCATTCACTATTTTTTTTTTTTTTTTTCTCTTCTTTTACAACGTGTCTTTATTTCTGTTCCCATTAAATGTTTTCCTGTACATGACATACATTTTATCACAGACTCGACGCGATTCCGATGCAAAAGGCTGATATTTGTATTCTGTTTTCTCTCGATCAGACGCGATTAAAAAAAAAAAAAAAATTTCTATCCTTTATCCGTTACGTATAAACGACCGCGTTAAATTATTCGTTGAAGACTTGATTAACAAAAGGCCAGTGTGTCACACACACACACATACACACACACATGTTGTTCCCGCTAATTTACAATTTTCAGATACGAACGACCGATATAATAATATGTTATACGCGAACTGTAATATACGTCTATATAAATGTACCTGTCAGAAAGAAACGTAAACGGCATAAAGGAAGGCAAGAAATAAGAAGGAACGAAAGAAAAAGTATGGACGAAATATTGAAGAAATGATTCGTCATTTTTTCGATTTCTTTGAGAAAGTTGGCCAAATAATTTTTTCAAATATTTGAAAATAAATAACGGATAATGTTCTAGGAACAATAAAAAAAAAAAAAAAAAAAAAAAACGAAAGTAGAATAATTTATCAGGAACAGAATTATACGACAGGATCAATGTGATACGTACGGGACGAAAAAACAATTTCAATGCAAATTAAAAAATCAAAAATAAAAAAAATAAAAAAAAAAAAAAAAAAAACTGTTCTAAAAATTGGTCGACTTCGAGATGCTAAGCGATAAAAAGACTGAAACAAATGAGGAAGAAAAAAATAAATAACAAAGAATCAAGACGTTACGTAGCGTTCCAATTATACATTGTCAATGCCACATGGAATTGCGATAGACGTGCATATCCCTGGCAACAATGTATTACATCGAATCGGCATCTTATCGACGTGTGCATCTGCCATTAGTATACAATAGGAAGATATCCGCATGTGGCAAACAAGTATAGCTATATGTAACCACAAGACCATTTCATAGACGAATATTAGTGAATGATTAGGCTCTGTGAGATTAGGAAAGCAAAACAAGTCCTCGCGGTGGCGAATGATACATCATAATTCCGTGGCCCCGAAGCTTTTTGCTCGATGTGTGGAAAAAGTCTTGAAGCGGTAGGTAAGCACGTATGTATGAGGGGGGAAAAGGAGGGGTAAGAGAATATCAGACAAGCACCGCACGTGTGCCTCGATACATTGTATGCGATGGTTGTCGACGATCGACCTTTGATTCCTTAATTGTACGAGCCTAAAAAGTCCGCATCGTACGATTCCGTCTCACTCGCACACTGTGCAAGAAAACATATAACGCGCGAGAGATATTCGCGAGCTGACTACAGCTCGTGTCAATATCCGAGCTACTCGCTTCGCCACTCCGCTGAGTCTTATCGTCGCAGATAAAGCGTATATAACCCTGTTACAATCGAATTATACATCACTGGGCAGGAATTCCAACTCGTCACTCATTGCACATGTTTGCGGTTGTAACCTCAAACGTTGCTGATATTATTTTTACTGTTAATATTTTAGCGAGAAATTCGCAGTATCAGTTTCGAGGTGTTACATGAATGTTAATTTTTACATGATTTTTTGAGGAAAACCGATGGTGCTGATCAGCTGTACGGAATTGCGGTACTTCGATAAATCGTTCGGATGTTGACATTCGGCGAGTGATATCTCGATTTTTGCAAAATCGCGACTTTACCGTATCTTGCCATCGCCAACTTCGAGACGAAAAAACTTCCGGTGATTTTCGATCGACGGAAGTGAACTTATGGCTGAAATAAAACTCCAGGTGAACGAATCGCGGCCATATTTGTACCGCCACCTGAAATTTCGGAACAATCATCTTTTCTTCCCTGAATCTCACGAATGCGTAACAGACAACGTTGACAACGAGTACGGTTCTCGATTAGTCGAACAGTGTTCAACGAAGAATCTTATAGTTCCAAAAAGTTTATTAAAGTTTAGCGATGTTGGAACGATTGACCGCGTTCCGCGTTCCTGGAATCAAGACCGAAAACTCGGTTATATAATTCAGGGTGATTTCCTACGTCGGAATCCAAGAACCGGTTAAACGAGAGGGTCGATGACGGGAACGGATTTTAAAATCGGGCATAGGAACAGTCGGCCCGCGTTGAATTCAAGGTTGCAGCCATGAGAAATGGCGGTGTGTCCTATCGTATATATATATAGGGGGTCCGCATAATGGGCCTGGAAGATGCAGGTTGAACGACCCACCACCACCACTCGTCGTATACGTTTGGAGGATGGATGCGCGGATGGATTCGACACACACAGCGATTCTGGAGCAAGGGGTAATGGCCGGCATCCTGTTGCATCACGGAGAGCAGAGCGAAGCGAGTCGGCCATGGCGGCGATCGAAATCGTACTTACGGTCAAAGTCGGGTGATGGCGAAGGGGGCGAAGGGGGGTGGGGGGGGGGGGGGGGGGGGGGGGCGAACCGCACTGGCAATGCACGAACCGCGTGCCCCACGGTGGATGGAGTGGAAGCCTTGACTCCAGGAAGTGTACTTTGCCTGCTCCAACCGCCGAGTGCGTTCACTTCGCTCAACGGATCGACTATTGCGTGGCACATAACCAAGCCCAAGGTCTCTCTGACCGAGAGAGAGAGAGAGAGAGAGAGAAGGAGGGAGTGCGAGAAGGAGAAAGAGAAAGAGAGAGAGAGAGAGAGAGAGAGAGAGAGAGAAGCACGGGGCACACAGAGTGCGCTGCACTCTCCATCGATCATCTCCGCTTCGCGCCCGTAGTTCCTTCCTACCTCTTTCTCTCTCTCTCTCTTTCTCTCTCTTCTGCACCTTGTACCATTATCCGCGGTTAACCCACGACACGAAAAAACGCGACGATGCACATTCAGTGGATTATTCCTCTGATTGTCCTTGTTCGATGTGCTGCACAGAGATGACTCTCCGACGCTCTTGTTTCACACATCATGTGTCCAAGAGTTCATGGTCGAATTCATACATACATCAACAAAGATTTGACGTCCACTCGAGTGTAGGAGGTTTATATCTATGGAACCAGTGTCGTTCACGGTTTATACCGTCGACAAAGGCTCGTGTTGTTTTCAAGGTCGAGTCAAAAGACCCGTGTGAAAATTGCACCGGACCAAGAACGGACCGTTCATACGACACTTGTCCACTTCGAGTTTTCGCAAAGTACCGAGAAGCACACCTATCACCTTATCGATCAAAGATGTGTACAGCATTCCTGAAATGGCAATAAGAGGATCAAGGACATTGGGATTAAACATACGGGAATTAAAGCTGTCCGTTCGGTAATAGCTGCAGCTAAAACCGCACGATGCGATATGGTTGTAACGACGAAGGCGAGCCAACGAGCCCAAAGAGATCGGTTCGGTCAGATTGGCGAACGTGACTAAATACATTGTGGCAAACGCTTTTGTACGTGTATAAGGGTATACGAACCTGAAATAAATTATGCGGGATTTTTCCTCTTTCGTTTATTTTTTCCACGAGCTATTATTATCCAATGCACGATGACGCCGATATGCGGCGATGCTTCTCGACGAGTGTTCGTCGAAATCATGGTTCTGCAGTATGTGCACGCGGCGTTGTGACGTCGAGAAAAAGAAAGGACGAGGAAGCGAGATCGAACTAAGCCGAAACCTGGGAAAAAGAAAGAGAAGGAGAGATAGAGAGAGAGAGAGGTAGACAGAACCGAGAGGAAAAATTTGCCCGACATCGTTTCTCGGTTCGCTGTTTTTCGCCAGACTTCTCGTGCAGACATTGGCCGTTGGCCACCCATTGCCAGGGGTCATTGAAACGCGTTTTAACCGCTGCACGATATCGCAACGCGTGTTGGCAACGTTGCGGTCGCTCACAGTTCGCCGTCTCTCTCTCTCTCTCTCTCTCTCTCTCTCTCTCTCTCTCTATTTTTCTCTCTCCCGCGTCCGTCATGCCTATATTTATGCACGCGGTTATGAATCAGCTTATTACATGCAAAACAGCGATTATGGTCGATTGCAAAATAGCCAGTTTTTTTTTTTCCCCGGTCCCTCTCTCATTCCTTCCCGCGATTCTCGTTACGTTACAACACCGCGATGCAGACACTTTGTCACACGTGTGTAGAAACAACAAGCGTCGTACGATTCTCTCGTTTTATAAACCAACGAACTATAAACGAAACTTTGTCGAACGAACGATTTTTCGAATATTCCAATGGACGGCGGTGCTTGAGAAATTGCCAATTCAAAATTATAACTGGAATCGAGTTAGCCGGAAAGAGAAGTGACTCGAATCTAAAACTGCAACGTCGTTTTACAGAAACGGAGATGTGTGAATCAGATCCATGTAGAAACGCCTCTCTGCTCGTTCGTCGTCATTGGTAGCTATATATGGCCAATCTCTGGAATCTACGACTCTTTAACTTTTGCAACCGAGAGCGTGAATGGCAAGAGAATTATTTCGATCGGATCTATTCAGGAATTGCTACAAAAGGGGATTTTTTTTTTTTATTTTTATTTGTCCTGCACCATGTATACTTTCGGTTTCATCATCGTTAGCGTTCCTCAACATCATCGGGGGGGGGGGGGGGGGGACTCGTGACTAGCAAAAAGCTCTGCGGTTTTATCCGTCGATTCCGAATTGAACTTGCATCAAAAAACCAAAAAAAAAAAAAAAACAACGCAATTCTACCGCCACGTATCGGATCTTCCATGTGGAAGTTGAAAAGCCACAATGCAGGATCACTTCAACCGATGACCCAGATTCGAGTGTGAGACCATTTCATCAACGTGGACTGAAAAGTTCTTTCCCGAGACAGTCAACGAACCACGTAAAATGGGATCTGATCGATTTTCGACTATCGGCCAAACTGCACTATCGAAGAATATATGTAGGTTCCGATGAAATACAGAGGTGGAAAACTCGTATCTTGGATCAATAATGGTATCTAGATTGATTTACATAGAAACAATGGACCAGAAATCAATCGAGTCTATATCACGAATATGAGTGGAATGTCGAAGCTTGAAGCTAATTTTGATTTTATTGAAAAATATTGTGCAATTAAGTAGGTTAAAGTGTTTCGAAAGTGTAAATGTATGTAACGTTGACGAAAATACCATGTGACTGTGATAAGAGTAAATAAAGAAAACCCCTTCCGTTATCAATTTTATAACGAACTCCATGATTGAAAAAAATGACAAGTCGCCGGCCCTGATTCGAAAGGTCGCAAAAACGAATATGATGGGAAGAAAATCCGGACAAGCATGATTCCAACGATAAACCAACGAGCTTCCGTAGTCGATGTAATCAGTTGCAGCCTCGTCGGAAACACGATGAACTCAATTTAGAATCAGGTGCGTCAAGCGTGTGTGCGAAAGGTTGGTTCTCAGTCACGATGGCGTCTAAACGTCACACCATGAAGCTGTACAAGCCGCGTCGTTGGTTCGTTGGAAATAAAAACGGCAAGGCGAGTGGCTCTGACCTAGTTAGATAATGCTATATCGGTGCTCCTCTGCTCGTTGCACCAGAAGCAGCAGAAGCAGCAGCAGCAGCAGCAGCAGCTGGGATGAGCATCGGCCCTTTTTTAACTTTTTTTTTTTTTCTTCAGTCACACAGCGCACCATGCCGTGCCGCACACAAATCCAACGACCTAGATGC
The DNA here is from genome assembly GCF_021155785.1 of Neodiprion fabricii. Lineage (NCBI taxonomy): Eukaryota > Metazoa > Arthropoda > Insecta > Hymenoptera > Diprionidae > Neodiprion > Neodiprion fabricii. Next base: position 5,363,277 of record NC_060241.1, read on the forward strand.
CCTACCAGTTTACATACGCATCGCATGCGCAAACCGCGCACTGGCAGAAGCCACGTCTATGCACGTGACCCATATTCTTAAAACTAGCATGTCGGTTGTCTCTCTCTCTTTCCGAGTCTGTTGCCTCTGCCGCTGCTCGTTGCACCGATCATGCACGCGATGCACGTGTAATGTGTGCAGCGTACTGCGTTTCGCTCGGAAATATATGTATATGTTAGGGTGTTTCGATAAAAAAGACGATTTTTTTTTTTCTTACGGTGTCAAAAAATTGATAGTATATCTAAAAATGAAAATTTTGGCGCCGATATGAGCTCTTAATGTCGATAGCAAGGTTTGCCTCTATCCATTTCTTTATTTTCCATTTAAGTAACAAGGGAGTAAGTTTTTTTTTATTTTTGAAAGTTAAAAAATTTTTATAACAAGTTGTTAATATTGTTTTTTATTATGAAGAATTAATTGTTCAAGAAAATTTCTTAGCATTTGGTTGAAGAAAAAAACAAAACAAATTTGTTATAAAAGAGACCCAAAAATCATTTATGTGATATTTTTAACCTTTGGATTTATGTGTTTGTGCTTTTTGTGAGTCGAGTATTTAATTTAATTAATTGGCAAAAAAAGTTTACAGTCTAAGGTTAACAGAATTAAAGTAATTTTACATAAAAAAAATAATATAAATATGGCGTATGATATTTTTTTGTAGTTTTGTTGGAAAATATTTCAAGTTTTTGATCAGTGTTATTTTTGATCGCCGATGTCTTTGAAACGGTTGATCTGAGTTTGATCTTCAGACGTTTTTTGTAGAGCGTGAAATTTCCTACAAATCTCTTTTTTCAGATTGTCGTTACGATGAACCGTTCCAAAGTAATAAAAATTCAAAAATAAAAAAAAAAAATTTTCCCTTGTTATTTGAATATAAAATAAAGAAATGGATAGAGGCAAACCTTACTATTGACATTAAGAGCTCATATTGGCGCCAAAATTTTTGTTCTTAAGTATACTATCAATTTTTGGACACCATGAGAAAAAAAAAAATTCGTCTTTTTTTTTTGAAACACCCTAATATATATGTATATATATATATATATATATATATGTTGGGTTGAACAAAAGGAACTAACCTATCGAATCTATGGTCTTCAAAGGACCTATTTACTGAGAAAAAGATTCTGACGTGTGGAAAAATTTTTAGCTCAATTTTAAATGGTGTCGCTGGCCATTTGAAATTTCCCATTTAAATATAACACGCGGATTGTGAATTTTTTTTTTTCTCATTAAAAATGTTGCAACTATTGAACCGTTTGAATTAAAAAAAAAATTTCCAAGCACATTCATGCAGGGCTTTAAATTAAATTCTCTCAGCGTTGAACGATATGTGTGTGTATATAATATTTTTCAACGCTTGTTGTACCGGATATTAAACGTGCATAGATGCGTAGAATCGTTGGTTATATATGTAGGTAGGTACTTGCGTAATCGCGCAGTGCAGTTACTACCTACTCTCATTGGATTGAATAACTCAGTATTCAATTGGCACACTGAGAAATATTTCGTTTGTTGTAGTAAGTAGAAAAATTGAGTGAAACACGTATCGTTAACAAAACTGTTTGAATATTGTTGGAATTACGAAAAACGAGGTACGCCTAAACATTTTGCGCTGTCGTCGATACTTTTTTGGTTATTGCAACGCAAAATTAGTTTGTGAGGCTTACTCTACTTTTTTTTAGTTAAACAAGGCTTTAACGTCAATTTATCGTTGCACGAGTAATGAATTTTCGCAACAGTTGCAAGAAAATATAGTTAACAGTGATCGTAACGACAAAGAATAGTAACGGATACTAGACTTTCCGTTAACAGATAGAAAACTAATTTTCATTTTCTACCTAGAACTATATTTTTCGATTGTGGTAAAGAATAAAAATAGTCAAGTACCGAGCGGTAACCAGAAATAAAAATTTTTCTCAGTCCACGTACGCTTCTCAACTCGGATTTTGCATCTTGTGTACCATTTTTTTGTTGTTTGGAAAATTATAAGTTGAGTTCGTTCGTTCGATAAGACTTGTTTAATTAACGATTGGACAAGCGAGCTGGACGATTGTAAAAATAAGGTTTCTCGAAATTCAGTCATCGAGATCGTTTAAAAAAATATTCGTGATATTTTCAATTAAAAATAAAACAAGTTGAAACAAAGCATTGATTTATGTATCTAATAATTTGCTCTTTGTCATTTCCGTTATAATTCGCATATTTAAATGTACGAAAGTTGAAGCAATCTTTTTTTCTTCTCTTCCCCCGATCTGTAAAAAATTCTTACGGATATAAGATAGAAGAAAATCTACAAAGTTTCTATTATTTATTATTTACATATCAAATCGGTGCGCAAGAAGAAAAAAAAAAAAGGAAAACTATCGTACGCAGAGATAAGAAGACAAAGAAAATGAAATTGTTTAAACGTATGAAACGTAGGTAACTCAGAGTTATTGTTATTACTTTTTTGTACTTTTGTTTTTCTTAGCCACGCGGTGAATTTGTTCGTATAAAATAAAACTCGGGTATGAAAATTGATGCTGAAGCAGAGACAAAGAGCGGAAATGAGTGGGGGAAAAACTGCGATTAACGATTAGAAGAGGAGCTTCTAAAAAGCGGCGGCCTGTAAGGTTCTAACGAATGTTCGACGCGAAAACTTTGGCCCTGAGATATCACGTGACCTATTCGCAACTGGTCGCACAGAGACCAATGCAGCATTGCCATATCGCGGTGTGAAAGCCTGTTCGCGATATCTTGTTCGTACTAACGTACCGCTGTGTGTATATTCGCTGAAGTTTACCGCAGCGGCGCTAGAAGCTAGAAGCTAGATGCTAGAAGTTGGTAGAACGAGAAAAAAAATCTATACGCGTAAGTACTTTTTAGGTGTTAATCCGGAAACCTTGATTCTCGGGTTATAAATTCGCTGAATTACGCCGAATCGAATGCTGATGAATAATTTTCCAATCGAATCCCCGAAATCGGTGTAAAAAAAAAAAAATGGAGTCGAACCGTTTCATTTGAAACTCCACAACTTGGTCGAAAGATATGATTGTCAAAATGTCAAAAGTTGTTGGGTACAAGATAGAAAAAAATTGATAAGTAAATGAAGTCAAAAAAAGTATCCCACGTTCATCTTCGTATCTTCGAAAGTAAGAGAGAAAAAGGCGAATGGAAAATTTATTTTCAAACAAAGTTGAATCGACTATCACTAAATCAATATGTAAGAAAAAATAAGCCCGACATACAAACGAGTTGAAAGAAACCCTCCACCCCTATTTAAACGGTTTTTCGTTCTTTTCACCCTTATTTTCAAAGAATTTTGCCTTGTTTTTCATAGACATATTTTTTCATAAATTTTTACAGATTTCGAATAGAACGGTTTTGACCCTCTGTTTGTTTGTTTTTTACGCGCGCCTCGTTTTTCGTAATTCCAACGATATTCGAACACTTTTTTTTTTTTTACGATACCTGTTTTACCGAATTTTTCTAGGCACCGTAACAAATGAAATTTTTCTCAGTGTATAGAATCGACGAGTTCGGCGCAACATTGAAAGCGGCAAGGCGAGACGAGGAGATTCGGCTCGGAGAAGCCTTCGAATTTTCTAACACCGCAAACCTATGCGGATATGTGTGTATATATATGTATATACATGTATACACGCATATACGCGCGAGTTTTCGAGGGCGTGCATTCACGCTGCGTAGACACAGACACGCGCACGCGTGTTTAGCCGATATCACGGAGGACGCAAACTATCGCGCAGCGCAGCGCGACGCAACGCAACGCAACGCAACGCAACGCAGCGCAATACCGTGGCAAATAGTCGCCTTCACCATTCTCCGGCTTCTCGTTGGATATCTAACTGTAACCCAGACCTACTTTAATCCGATAGTCAGGCCACCCAGCCCACAGCTAGGAATCGCCGACTCTTAAGCGCAGCTATTTCACCAACGATTATTATTCATAGGCTGCGCAGCGGCGAGTCGAGTTTCTTTCTATAACGCTCCTAGATCAACGAGAGAGAGAGAGAGAGAGCCTCGAACGGATTTTTACGATGGATTGAAAAATAGTTGCACCGATTGTTTTGCTTTATTTTCTATCGATCGTCGTCGTTTGTCAGGGAATTTTCAGGAAAAAAAGGGAAGCTTTCAAGTTTTGTTACTTATTTTTTTTTTTTTTGGTTTTCATCGATATTCGTATCGACGTATTCTAAATCATATTTATTGTTCTCAAGTATCACAATTTATTTCAAATTTCACCGACTACAAAAGTCTCGTAATTTGATTTAAGAATATGTCAGGAAAAAGAACGTTTTGAGTTTCTTTTTTTCTTTCTATTCATATTCGTCGACGGACGTATTGTAAGATAGATTTATTGTTAAAAATCTCACGGTTTGTTAGAATTTTTAAACGTGAAGAGAACGGAAAGAACGAGAATAAAATTCTCACATGCGGTGGGAAAAATTTTGCTCCGACTTTGGTATCGTTTGGCAATTCTAAGTCCTCGCAAAAAACTGCGAGACTTTCACTGACGGTAAAATTATTTAAAAAATCAATCCGCTCGGGCGCAGTTTTGTCATTTATCTTTGAGGTTGTTTATTTTTGTGATGAGAATCTTGAACTTTTTTAAAAAGTTTCAACATAATTCAAAACGATATTGTGTTTAACTATTTTACAAATCACTGTCGGTTAATTATCAAGTATAATATCGTGTCTATATTCGAAAATGTAAATGCAAAGGAAAGTGAAATAAAGAATGACATGGTGATTTATTATTCCGTTGTGAATAAGTAAAATTTGGGTATTCCATATAATTGTGTCTTTGAATACGCGGTTGCATTATTTAGGTCACGCAAAATTGAAAGTGAGACGAAAGTGCAACGAAAAGAAAACTGTTCGCGCGGATTTAATTTTGGACTTTAAATTCCGACTATCTTATATTCATTTTTATTTCATTAATTTCCATTTGTTTACCGATATTCGCTAAAGTTAGAAATGCTAACTTTGTCGTTGATAAGATTTTGAATTTTCACTATTTCGATTGTTTTCGATTTACATAATTTTTTGGTTTTGATTTCACTTTTGTTTTAATACAAGGCCGAGCGATAAAGTTCAATGAAAAAATTTGAAGGCCCAAAGATTTGGAATTATGGGTACCGGATCACATATACGTTATAATTTAGCACCACAGATTTCGGCAAAACTATTCTTCTTCAGTTTTATACACGAAACATCGCATTTATAATCCAATCACTGAATTCCCGTAGTGGAAAGCACCATAAAAAAAAACAAAAAAACTTGAACAGCACCACTTGACGGTATATTTCTTGAGTAATCCTCGTTATCGAAGCGTTTGAATATCCTTGCAAGTTGAAAAAGCTTTGTTCGATCGTTCACCCAACGTCGATAATAGAAAAAAAACCGATCTCCGTATAATTCACGACTCGTTTGTTAGTTTATCGAAAATTTTTAAATCCCGAATAAACCGCGAAACTAACGATAAATGGTTCCAAAAAATTTTCTTAATAAAAAACGAAACAATCTGAAATACAATTGCGTCAATATCATACAGTGTAAAAGATCAAATCGTCAAATTTTACCGATAACGATTAACGTACAATTATTCGATATACGTTATCACGATAACCGCGAATAGAATTGTTTTGAAAAAAGGATTACGGCGATATCGAAGAGTGATTTTTCGAAATACGACTCGCTGTTTCGGGTGAAATTTTTATAAATCGCGACCCGCACGCGTCGAGAGCAAAAACGGTATTGCGAAGGCAGCGATGAGTTTGTGCAGCGCGTTCGTTCGTCGGAAGACCGAACCGTGCAAAATGCAATTTGCAACTGCACTCCCGGCTCTCGGAGTGGGGAAGTCAAGCCAACGATTCGCCAGACTGCAACTGCGAATCGGTGCATGCGTCGTCGTCGTCCTCGTAGTTTCGCAAAGTGGAAACGATTCGCGTGTGTGGAAACGGAGGAGGATCGAGTAGAACGAGTCGCGTTTAAGTCGGACATCGGCAGCGAATCGCGTTGAATAAAGTCGCCGTATCGAAGCGTGTTTTTGGAAAAAAATTGCCAATTCACACGTTTGCGAGTTTCGCCGTAATTTGAAATTTTGTCAAGCGACTGACCAAATTTTTTAAACTTTTTTACAATCATTTTTTACCTTGATGTATTGCTGCGTTGACTGCATTTTTTTTTTTTCTTTTTGGCGAGGGGGGGGGGGGGGGGGGGTTTGGATATTTTTTCGAGACATATCAGGCGAGCGAATCCGCGGAACCAAACGAATTGAGATCACGGACAACGTTCGAGGAACGACAATCAAATAGATTGGACTGAATTGAGGATTTCTTTTCTCGAGGATGAGAACAAAAAAATTTCCACAAGTTTTCTTCTTTTCACCGTATTGATGTTGAAAGTCGCGATGCTTGTCCAATTTTTGCGAATCGGAAGGATCCTCTCCTCTGATATCCGTTTTTGCGATTTTCATCGTTTATTTTTTGGCTTCCAATAATTTTTGCGGAAGAAACAAATTGAGATCATAGAAACAGGGTTCGAATATCGATACTCAAATCGATCGGACTGAATATTGTATAAGCGATTTTGTCTAGACGGTAAAAACAGAAATGTAGAATTTTGAGTTCACGTGCTAATCGAGATTTCGATTTTTCACGAATTTAAACAAATTTTATTCGTTTTTTCTTCATCAATATCTAAATTCGTCTTGTTTGTATAATGTTTGCGATTCAGAACTTTCGGTTATACTCACGAATTTGTTACTAACAAATGATTATAAACTTTGTAAACATATTTTGCGTAACATCCTTAGTTCTAAACAACAATAAATCATTTCGTTTCGTTCGAAACTTATTAAAAAAAAAAAACAATAATTTTATCTCAAACGATTTGTTATTACGATGTGATGGTTTTGCTGTTCGAAAATAACAAGAAAAAAAAAAATTATCACCCGCAATAAAACCAGCAATTCACTGACCAATCAAGGAGAAATTGTTCGATATTGATTCTTTCACCTTGTTAAAAAGATATCATTGAATACAAATTTAAGTTCATCGACTTTACGCGGAAAATTTATTTGTTAATTAATGAATCACGTTTTAAGATTGTATCGAGTTTTTATACATCGAGAAAAATTTCATTCGTTACAGTAACTAGAAAAATTGAGTAAAACAGGTATCGTTAAAAAAAACTGTTTGAATATTGTTGGAATTACGAAAAGAGAGGTACGCCTAAACATTTTTCACTATCGTCGATCATTTTTTGGTAATTGACACGCAAAATCAGTTTCCGAGGTTTACTCTACTTTTTTAGTTAAACAAGGCTTTAACGTCAATTTATTCTTGCACGAGCATTAAATTTTCGCAACAGTTGCAAGAAAGTCTAGCAACAGTGATCGTAATCAGAGAGAATAGCAACGGATACTAGACTTTCCGGTAACAGCCGGAAAACTAATTTTAATTTTCTACCTATAACTATATTTCGTCGATCGTGGTAAAAATGAAAATAGTCAAGTACCGAGCGGTAACCGGAATTAAGAATTTCTCTCAGTTTAGGACGTGTGTAATATTACGGGGTTTCACTCACCCTCGCAGAAGAGGGTGACATCGGTGAGACTCTCGCTTTTGAAGAGGTTCGAAAATGCCGTGGCCAAATTGCTGCCAAAGCTGTTCCACTTCAGACAAAATTGTTGTTGATTAGAGTCCATGACGCCACCCCTGGGCCCACCCCCGCCCTGACTCTCGCCACCACCCCTGTCACTGCAGCCACCCTCAAGCAGGGACGACCTCTCTTCCTGATCCTGTCCGTGCCCAACTGCTCCTCCAGCTGAAAAATTGCCAAACAAATCCAGCGTATGAAAAACACCTGTTATCAACGCCATCCTGTTCGAGGAACCTTATCCCACGAAAATACGATAATTTCGGTCATATGGCTATCGATAAACTGCCTACGAAAAGCAAGCTTCTATTTAATCGCACTAAACTGAATAACGTGCTGTAATTTTTTTCACCGTTCAAATTCGCAAAGGAATTCAATGACGAGCTGTTAAGAAAAATAAAATTCACCGCGCGAAACAGTTGTTTCAAAATATTACAGGATTCCGTGAAGTTCGGTTACTGTATTTGCAAATCAAACTTCTCAAAAATTCGTTTTTATTTTTTATTTTTTATTTTCTACAAGTTTCAATCGTGATCTTGAACGGCGTATTAAAACTTGTCTTGAAAAACGCGGGAATTACTCTTATAGACACGTGTCGTAACAACGCGTAGCGATAACTCGAGTATATAACAATAAATACATATATACACATATATATATATATACATATAATGCGATCCGACGATATTTTGCGTAAAAATAAATACATCAAGTTTTGTATTAAATAAATTACACATAAAGTTGTGATTTGTTGTGTATCATTCGAAAATTTCAACGTATTACTAAATATTGATACGACCGATCGTTCGATGATAATAATTTACCGATTAAACCGCATTTGTAACTCTGTTTTTTCTATCAATGTTCGCGGTATTCCGATGATCTCGTTACAGAGTAATTATTTATTGCAAGTGTCACTGTGACAAGTTATTCGTACGAAAACGCGATTAAAATTGTTGCGAATTTTTTTTTTTCCCCCCTCGTACACTTTTATCAAGCACACGGTAAGTTGAAATAACATTTCGTACGATTTAATACGAGAAAAAAAAGAAAAAAAATTTGAAATTGCATTATTTTATACTGTAGAAAAATTATAATCTAGGTCATGGGAAAATCTATGCCATTCAAATTTTCACTTTCGATATTTTACACAGGCAAGAAATATAATTGTAACCGCAAGATTATACACAAACGATCGTAGACGATGTTAACTTTCACACACGCGACTGATTTTATTCGACGAATCAGGATCGTTAATATAACGAAAGCAAAGGTGAAAATTATTCCATTTAGTTTCAGAAAGTGATCAATTCGTTTCCTCTTTCTTTCACTTGAGAAACGCAAGCAGTCGAAAAATCGAACGAGAATCGAAAGGTCAGATCATGTCAATGAATGTGAGAAAAGGGATAAGATTGAATTAAAGATTTTTCAAAAAATACTGTATCACGTGATATTCGTATATGTATATATTAGTTGGTATATATTAGGTAAAAATGAAAACTCGTCGTACGTGATGCATT